>NC_057805.1:25259798-25318242 GCF_018294505.1 Triticum aestivum
GACACCCTGACACCACACCCCGATACCCTGACAGCACACCCCGACCCCGACACCCTGACACCCCGATCGACCCCAGACATGATGATGATACAAAAACATCATATATATATTTGTGTTGATCGGGTGTATTTTTACTATGTTCATGATGATGATACACTTAAATTATATACATATTATTATGTTCATGTCAGGTATCCAATTTTTTTATGTTTTACTAATTTCGTTTACTTGTTGTCATTGCAGGTGTTGACAGGATGGTGGGCAAGGGTCCAGAGCGCCCGAGCCTCCTGCGAGCGCTACTGGGAGGGGTGGTTCCATTATTGCACCCCAGCCCCTCCGGAGAGCGCTGCTAGATAGTATGCAGACAACTGCGGCGGCGCTTCTACTTCGGCTGGGAGAGGTCGGGGGAGGGCGAAGAAGGCTGGTAGAGGTGGACGTGGCACCGGGAGAGGTAGGAAGGCTACTACGCCTTCCTCGCCGCCACCCTCAGCTGATTCACCCGACCACAGGATGGCTCCGTCTGACGTGGACCCGTCTCGGATTCTGGTCCATGAGCCTTTGGCCCACCAGACTCGGGTCGCCGATCCTTCGGCCCACGTGAGTCCGGTCCTAGAGTCTTCGTCCTAGAAGACTCCGGTCACAGGGTCTTCGTCCCAGAAGACTTCGGTCACGGGGTCTTCATCCCAGAAGACTCCGGTCCCGCCGTCTTCTTCCCACGAGACTCTGGTCCCGCCGTCTTCTTCTCACGGGACTCCGGTCCCGCTGTCTTCTTCCCACGAGACTCCGGAGGCTAGTGGCCTAGATGATGGTAGCGAGGACACCTTTTCAGATGACAGCTACAGCGAGGACGAGATTGTTGATAAGGGCAAGAAGGTCTATAGGCGTGGCGGTACAAAGCTCCCGCCCATGCCGACGACCCCCGACCAGAGGTGGTTGATTGCGCCTAAAGGGTTGAAGTAAGTGCATTTACTATTTTTTAACCTTTTGCCTTCATGTTCCTTCAAATTAATATCTAATGCGTTTGCCTTGTCATACTGCAGGGGCTGGCATTACCCCCGTGACCGTAGTGTCCGCAGGCCCAACCAGGTCCTTGGCACGCTTTGCCGGCAGCACTTCCCTGGGTGGGTCACGATGCCCGGTGAGGGTCAGGTTCCACAGCTAGCATTGAGCTGGGAGCTATACTCTGTTGCCCCGGCCTCTCCAGGGGAGATGGTCGCTGGTGTCGCGTGCGAGACGGTGGCCGACATTAGAGAATTAAAAATGAACACTACCTACCTAGTGATTGTACTAATCATTGTTGTCTTCTTTGATTGCAGACCTTCTACAGGGTTTCAAAGGGAGAATAGCAGGCCACGGCTATGGTTGTCGAAGCCGAGTGCAAGCACCTACTTCAGAACTTACGGCACAAGGCTTGGGTGCAGGCCGTTCGAGACTACTACGCCTCGCAGTGTATTAGGAGGGCCAAGAAGAAGTGTCGCGGCATGTTTCTGAGTAGGGACAAGTACTTGTCGGTAATTATACCTATTCTTAAGGCCTTGAACTTAGTTTTCTTGATTTGATTCGTAGCGCTGAAATTTCTCTTGACTCACTTAGGTGCCCCCGAGATGGTGTGTCGATAGGATGGACTGTTGGGAGGCGTTGGTGGATGCGTGGTGCTCTCCTGAATGGCGGCTCGAACACCAAAGGGCCAAGGATAAGCGCGACCAAATGGAAGGTGTGCTACACCATCAAGGGAGCTCCAACCTGTTTGAGTACGGGGATAACTGGGTATGTGGTTTGCCACATGATTCATGCAATTTCATTCTCCATGGTAGCATTTATCCTTTCAAAAATGACTTAATATGCTTAGTTAGTTAAAATGACATAATAACTACCTTGGATACTTCAATAATGAAATAATTAGCTCAATAATGACTTAATATGCTTTAGTTAGTTAAAAAATGGCATAACTACCTTCGATAGCTCAATAATGACTTAATATGCTTTAGTTAGCTAAAAAATAGGATAACTACCTTGGATAGCTCAATAATGACATATTTAGCTCTAAAATGACATAATAACCTTTAAATAGCTCTATAAAATGACTTAATATGCTTTAGTTAGTTAAAAAATGGCATAACTACCTTCGATAGCTCAATAATGACATAATTAGCATACTTTGGTCAAAAATGGCATAATAATCTTTCTTAGCTCCAAAATGACCTAAACTTAGCTTATTTTCCTCGAAAATGACATAATAACCTTTCTTATCTCCAAAATGACCTAAACTTAGCTTATTTTCCTCGAAAATGACATAATAACCTTTCTTAGCTCCAAAATGACCTAAACTTAGCTTATTTTCCTCGAAAATGACATAATAACCTTTCTTAGCTCCAAAATGACATGTTTACATAGTAATATCATTCTTAATGCTAGCTTGAGCCCTAATTAACTAATATTTTGTTCCTCTCTCTCAAGCGCACTACCACAAGAAGCCTGTGCCTTTTGTGTTCGACCTCTATGGCATGGCCCATATGGCCCCGTACAAGAAGGCCAAGGCATTCACAGAGTCTGACCTAGATCATGAAGAGAACTTCACCAAAATCTCCTCCCACCACAAGCTTGTGAAGTACAGAGACGAGGGGAAGACGAGGAAAGGGGAGGACTTTAACCCAAGCCGGGATCCTTTTGATACAGAGCTGGTGATGATATCTGGTGGCGGGAGGTCCCATGGCTCTCTAGCCATTGCTGATGGACTGTTACGTTGTCCTAAGACACTCCCGCAGATCAAGAAGCACCAGAGTAGCTCTGATCCTGAGATAATGCCTCGTGCATGGCCCGCGGAGCTTGCCGTGGTGGTTAGTTATACGAACTCTCTGGCATTTCCTCCATTACATTGTGTGTGCGTCCGTCGATGATTACAATATTAACAAGGAGTGTTGTGTTGCAGGTAGTGGTTCGGAAAGAGAGATTGAAGACCCAGGAGCTTTTGGAGGAGGCAAAAAGGGAGGCGGCGGAGAGGGGGAGGGAGAGGGAGGAGAGGACGGCTAAGCTGTTGGAGGAGGAGACGAACCGGAATGATGCGTCTCACCGGGCCCTACACAAGCTCATCGTGGTACGTTTCTTGTGCATATTAGCCCAATCATGCATGAAGAAGAAGAAGTCTCCTTCTTGTTTTCTTCTTCTTCTTCTTTTCCTCCTCTTACTTGTTTTTATTCGTAAACGGCATCATAACCTTGCTAACCTCATAAATGTCATATACTTAGCTTGTTGTCCTCTAAAATGACACAATAAGCTTAGTTAGGTCAAAAATGGCATAATTTGCTACGTTAGCTCAAAATGGCACTTTTCTTCTTATTTAGCCTATTTAGTCCATTTATGACATAATTTAGCCTATTTAGTCCACAAATGACATAATAAGATGAACAAAATCAAGGAAGAGGAAGAAAAGAAGGAATACGAAGAAAAGAAGAAGAAGAAGAAGAAGAAGAAGAAGAAGAAGAAGAAGTTCTACTTCTTCTTCTTCTTCTAGTCTTCTTCTCCTTCTTCTAGTCTTCTTCTCCTTCTTCTTCTTCTTCTTATTCTTCTTCTACTTCTTCTTCTTCTAGTTTTCTTCCTCTTCTTCTTCTAACTTTCTTGTTTACCATTTTGCAGATTGAATTCACTATATGGAAGCTTGCATGGATGGAGTGCTTGTTTCTCTGTTCTTGTTTTTGTTTTTATCGAAGAATAATGTGGAACTTGTTATATGGATGCATGGAACAATGTGTTGGATGAATATTGTCATACTAGTGTAAGATGTATGGATGATACTATGTTTCTTATGTATGTATATATGTTGTCATGGATGGAGCTATATATGTGTTGCATAGATCATATGTCTGTTGTGCCTGTGAAAATATATATATATATATATATGTATATCTGTGTGTGAATTCCAGTGAAATTAAATGGATATAAATGAAAACAGGGGATATATAGCCTCTTTGCCGTCCGCTAGCAGACGGCAAATAGGACACGTGGCAGTCACCTGTGCAAACTGGGAGCACTGGCTGCCTATTTGGTCAGCTATGCCGTCTGCTGGCGGACGGCAAAGACCTTTGAATCTTTGCCGTCCACTGGCGGACGGCATAGATGGCCACGTGGCAGCTTCCCAGTACTAGCCTTACTAAGCTCTTTGCCGTCCGCTGGCGGACGGCAAAGACATTTGAATCGTTGCCGTCTGCTGGCGGATGGCAAAGAGCGCCGTTAATGCCCTAACGGCTCTGACGCCACCCCACTGCCGTCCGTAGTCTTTGCCGTTAGCTGGCCTCAGATGGCGGACGGCACAATCATTTGCCGTCAGTTTCGCAAACGCGGACAGCAAAGAAGGCCTTTGCTGGCACCTGTTCAGACGGACAGTTTGCCGTCTGCTGGCGGACGGCAAAGATGTTTGCCGTCCGGGATCTATGCCTTTGCTGTCTGCCATGGCGGACGGCAAAGAAGTGGATTCCAGTAGTGATATGCATGATATTACCAACATAAGCATGCCAAGTTAGAGCGAAGACCTCATGGGGTAAATAGGAGTGGTCTTCTCCTTCTGAATCCCCCTCAGAACAGTTATCTTCCTCTTGATTACGATCCGAAATGGGTGGAGGGGCGCTGCCTTTGTGCCCACCATGGAGTGACGTCTGCAAGAAATTTTATTGCCACGCAAGGCTCGTCTCTTTTGCTCTACATGTTCAGTTCCATTGTGTACAATAACTGGCATGCATAGGAATAAAACATAGTGAGATTATGTAAGGAGTACATGCACAAATCCAGAGTGATGGTAGCAAACTGTGGATAGACCCAAAACCAATGATAGGAGCCAGATAATAGCTTTAGTTAAAAAATACAGATAATGGCTCCTTTAATGTTTGTTTGCACCCAACATGAAACTCATAGTAGACACCCAAGATTAACCAGATTGTAGACAGATAGTACTGATTGCTGCCCCAATATGTACCCCACAACCATTTAAAAACTCAAGTTTTAGCATTAGTTTGGACTTGACTCGGAGTCTAATAGGTGAACACAACAATAAAGTAGCATGTCATCATATTAAGCGATGCATAACGTAAGAAGACACGGAAGAGTGCGACCTCTCTTGCGGGCCCGTGTAGTCCTCAAGGTCATCTGCTCAGTTGATGATGGTAATGCAGTTGTCGTGGCTGCCGGCGGTGGGGAAGAAGATCTGAGGCGGCGAAAGACAGTCTGGAGAGCGGATCCCTGCTGTGGTGAACCCTTCCATTGTTGGAGCAGCTGAGCTGGGGTGGAACATAGCGCCGCAGGAGCAGGACAAACCACACAAGGTTTTCTTTGACACATATCTGTAACAGAAGTAATTGTGTAAGGGCTTGTTTGAATTTGAGGATTCTAACAATGCAGGGATAGGAAATAGACAGGAATAGGATAGGAATGCACGTGCAAAGCAGAGAATTTAAAAACACAGGATTTCTGCCAATCTGGGTGTTTGATTCACAAGAATTGGAAGATCATAGGATGCAAAGAAGCATGGTGAGATTAAGTCAAACCACCAGAAAATGTACGGTTATAATGCTATTATGCTACTATCTCTTAGTCTTGTGCTTCATGAATAGGAATTTGAAAAGGAGGACAAGTGGAAATTAGAATTCCTACGGTTTTTCTTTCAAGGAGACACTAAAGGAACAAATCAAACAGTTTTCCTTTGCTCCATTCCTTTGCACCAAATTCATGAAAAGTAGTACCATAGGAAACTTTCCAATTCCTATGTTTTTCATTCACTATTCCTTTCAAGCACTGGCGATTCTAGTAGGGAGGCTTGAGCAAGGAAAAGCCTACACTAAAAAATGTTATTGTGCTACTTCTATTACTTTGGACCCATGCCACTGCCCTACTAGCTCAACTCCCAGGCCCATCGACAAATGCACAGCTCAAACGCGTTCAAGAGAGTCCATCACGGATAGCTAAGTTGCCTGGTACCTCACTGCTTGTCATATAGTAGGAGAAAATAATCGTATTTCACGTTACTACGTGTGCTCAGTGGACAATATATAACATGTAGAGTAAAAAAGAGATGCAACAAGTGTACAACCTCTTTGGCGAAGCCATGTCGATCTCAGTGTGATTGGGTTGGCCGGTGAGGATGCTTCGGCTGACTTGGCTGTCGGAGGAGGGGAAGAAGATCTTAGGCATCTGGAGATGGAGACCAAGGTACTGCTCCGCTGTGATGGAGGGTTTCATCGTTGGAGCAGCTCTGGTGAGTTGTACGACGCCGAGGCTGAAGCAGGACAAGAGAGATAACGTTAACCTGAGTGGAATTCTAATAGCATCTCCAATAGATGACGTAAAATACATAACCACAAAGTGCTAGATGTAAAATACATCAGCCGCTCATCTTTGAACTTAACTGTTGAAACTGAATTTAACCGTCGAAACTGAACTTAACTGTCGAAACTGAATTTTGCTGTCGAAACTGAACGCACTAGAGGTGAGGCTACACGTCAGTCGACTGACTTTTTCATCTCTGGTCAGTCGATTTTGCAGCCGTTGGATACGAAATCAAGGGCATGTAGTTCATCTTCAACCTCCAATTTCGGATGTCGGGTTCTGGCAAAACCCTTAAGGTTCGAACTCTGGGGTGCGCATGGAAATCTTCCCCCTGCCGATCTGCATCCCAACGCCTCGCTGAGAACCTAAACTACATGATGAACAACACAAGGGACGCAAGGTTTATACTGGTTCGGGCCACCGTTGTGGTGTAATACCCTAATCTAGTGTGTGGTGTGGTGGATTGCCTCAGGGGCTGGTGATGAACAGTACAGAGGAGAAACAGCCTCGCGAGAGGTGTTCTTGAGCTGGTGTGTGTTCTACTTGGGAAGGATTCGATCCCTGGTCTCTCTGATCCGATCCCCTCTCCTACTGTGGTGGCTAGCTCTATTTATAGAGGCCCTGGTCCTCTTCCCAAATATTGAGCGGGAAGGGCGCCAACAACGGCCATTTTGAAGGGGAACATCCAGTACAACTTATCCTGACTAAAGGTGGTCTTCGACTGCCAAAGGTACTGGCGATGACACCGTCTTGGGCTCCACTGTGACCTCCGTCCTACCGCTCTGCTGGTCTTGGTCTCGTTGCACCGATGTGGTCACCTTTGCTTGATGCCTTGGTACTCCGCGCCTACGCTTGCCCCCTTTGCACCAAAGAGGAAACAAGGACACTACGCAGGCCGGCGCCCGCCTGGCCTTGATCGTCATGGCTTGCGTCATGGGCACCTCGCGAGGTACCCCTGCCTTGATCTCTCCGCCTCCTCGCGAGCCTTCCTGGCGAGGCCGTCCCTGAGGAAGCCTTGCATCGTCCGCCCCACGAGGCTTGGCCCCTCGCGAGGGTCTTGAGCTTGGGTTGATGAAGATGGGCCATACTGGGCCACCCCTTGAGCCACGCCGCAGGCCGCAGGCAGGCAAGTCTGGGGACCCCGTTCCCAGAACGCTGACAGTAGCCCCCAGGCCCAAGGCGCGCTCGGACTTGGCTTAGCAGCGAAGCGAAAGGGCAAGTGCGGAGCGCCGCGGGCCCCATCAGCCTGCGGCCTTGGTCGCCGCGTGGCGGTTGATTGGACGTGGGCGTCTCTGCTTCCCCATGTTGCCTCGGCAACTGCCCGATTTGACGAGTCCCTGCATGCAAAAATGAGTCATGATTACCTGCGATCGTGGAGGTCGACGGTTGGCCTCCTCCGGACTATAAGTACGGAGGGGCGTGAGCCCCCGCAGTCCATCTCTCCTTGCTCCGCTCCCTCTTCTTCCTTGACGTTGATGGCGCCGATCCACCGGTTCTCAGCCGAGGAGAAAGGCAAGGCCCCCCGAGAGGGGCCCGACCCGCTCCCGCCGAAGAAGCGGCCGGTCCATGGCCACCTTGCCGAGGCTGCTTGGCCGGCGACGTTGAGGCCTTGGTACGAGCAGCCACCCCCTGGGTTCCTGCTTCCTCTGTACGCCCAGGCCGAGGGCCCTGGAGTGGGGGACACCGAGCAGCGTCGCCCGCACCGCGGGAGACGTCGACGAGTTGTGGCGGTGTGCGCCATCGCTCCTGGAGTCCACGCTGCGGACTCCTCCCGCGAGCTTGTGCTCCATGCCGCCATGCCTCCAAGCTCCTGGATACATCTTCCTCCTTTCTTCGCCATCGAGATGCCGCCAAGGGGGCCTCTCGAGCTCTGGCTGCAGCACGCCGACTGCAGTACCCCCGCGCCCGGAGCGAAGGTCAAGGTCGTCGCTCTGGGCAAGGTCTACATGACCCGGGGCTGGGGTGAGATCGCTCGGGTCTGCCGAACACAAGGTACCCTCGTGATTCACCTCGAATACGATGGTGCCTCCCTGATGTTCTTCAAAGTCTTCAACGCGGAAGGGCGCCAGCTGGAGTGCTGCCCCAGAGGAGGCGGCCAGGTCGTTGGTGCGGCAAGGGTCGGGCCTGCTTTCCGCTTCCTCAACGGCTCCTCTGGCAGCAGCGGGGACGCAGGGGAGTCCAGCGACTCTCCCGAGCTTCTCGCGACTCCGGAGACAAGCGACGACAGCTACGAGCCTCCGAGCTCGCGCCGAGCCCGGAGCAGGGCAGCTTCGTCAAGCCATCGGCGCGGCTGATCTGGATGGGGTTGGCGCCGGCGCTGGGTGCCCACTGTTGATGATGACGTCGGCCATGGAGGCACATGTAGTCAGGGTTCTTTAGGGTTTGCGTCTTTTGTTTCCTGCGAAGAATCAAGGAAGTACCCCGCGGAGCATGTAAAGCGTCTGTTGTGTCCTTTTTTAATATCATCCTTATTATGAAGTGGTGCGAGATGCCTGTCCTGCCTCGGCTCGATTCCCTCTTTCTAACCTCGCGATGGCTTGATGCTCTACGCTGACAGGTCCCGGTCCCTAGGCAGGCTTCAGCCGTCGCTGGTATGCCAGGTCGCGATGCCGTGGTCAAGGCCAGGAGGTGAGCGGCCCGAGGTCCAGTAAGAGCCCCTGAGGCGCGATGCTCAGGAGGTCCCCTTTAGCGCTCAAGCAGCCATCGCAAGGCGAGAAAGGAAGGCAACGTTGCCGCCACAGGGTTGCATTAAGTGAGGGCTTGGTGTCGTGTAGGTTAGCTGTTCCAGGGGCGTGACTTATCTCGCAAGCTTGGAGCTGTTCTCTTGCGAAGTGCCCGACCTGCGCGTCGGCAACTGGGACTTCGCCGGGTCAGGCCTTCGTGAGCCTCTCCTCCCTTCCCCGCACTCTCCCTTGTGCTCTACGTCCTCAGGTCCCGGCCCTCGAGCGAGCTCAGCCGCCGCTGGTATGCCAGGTCGCGATGCCGTGGACAAGGCCAGGGGTGAGGGCTGGAGAGCCAGTAAGAGCTCCTGAGTCGCAATGCTCAGGAGCCCCCCTTTTAACGCGCGAGCGAATCGTACGGGAGAGAGAGAGCTCGCGACGCCCCCATGTTATTCCTTAGATGGACCCTGTAGACCAACATGAGAGAAGAAAGGGTTGCCATTACGATTGCCGGCCAGCCATGGGATGCTCCGAGAGGGCGGTGAGGGCACTGAGGGCCTGGCGAGGTAGCGCTTTGCGGGGCTGCCGCGGCCATAGCTCGACCACTCAGATTTGTCAGCATTGCAGGGACGGACCCATGCGCAAGCGCCGTGCCAGGGCGAGCGGCCCCAAGGGCAGATGTCAATCGAGCAGGCGATTATCACAGGCAGGTTAAGCATGAAGGCAGACCAATTTAGATAGATGCGGGAAAGATACATGCCACTGGGCCAGGCCCGAGCGGCTTGGGGATGATGCAGCCCGAGGGGCGCCCCCAGCAAAGCGAGCTGAAAGACATAAGCAAACCGGATACATGCCGCAGGGACGGACCCACGCGGCCTGGGATTGATGCAGCCCTGAGGGCGCTCCCAGCTGAAATGAAACTCGAAAGATGTCACCTGATACCATTGCAGAGCGAGTGTTGGAGTAGCTGATGATGCGTGGTGAAGAAGCTGACCCTCACGAACCACCGGAGCCCTGAGCCTCGGGAGGCTCTAGAGGTCCCGGCGATTCCTCGAGGACCATCTCCATCTCCGCCAGGATCGCTTGATGCCTGAGCTCCTGAGCCTCCAGAATACTCCGCATCAGGCGCTGGTAAGTTGCAGCCGCGTTCGGCGGGCCGAAAGGCATGCGAACGTAGCTGTGAGGCGGACCCTGGCAACGTCCCACGTGCGAAGGCCAGAAACGCTCCTGAGACGCGGTTTGGTTGAGTCCTGGGACGTTGATGCAGATGCGCAGCCCGCCATCCTCGCCTGGATGGGGAGCCACGCCAGGTAGGCGGCGATCGCCGCGCACGACTCTTGATTCCTGCAGCTCCTGAGTGACCTTGGTTATGAATTCCTGAGGATTGGGCCCTCCCTGCCTCCTGCCTTCCTGAGGGAAACGTGCCACGAAGCACGCCTCCAAATGGTGCCCGAGCACCTCCCTCGTGATCTCGGCAAAGTCAGAGGCCCTCCAGGAGAGAGCCCCTAGGCCATGCCTGAGGAGGGTGCTAGGCGCGCCTTCCTATGCGATGGAGGGAGGCGCCCCTTGAACGGGCGCAGATCCTCACGCGGCGCCTCCGGAGGTGCCATCCTCCTGAGGCCCTGAGCTGGGTGATGTCTTCTTCTTCTTGAGGGTTGCCTCGAGAAGGTTCATGCCTCTGTTGTCCCGATCCTTGACCGAAGCAGCTTCGAAGGCACGTTGGAGAGAACACACCGCATCTTTCTCTTTGCAAAATGACTCCGCCACTTCCCGGCATCTTGAGGACATTGTAACCATGGTGGGTCACTGCCATGAACTTGGCCAGGGCCGGATACCCGAGGATGGCATTGTATGGCAGGCGAATGTGGGCAACGTCGAAGTCGATGAGCTCGGTTCGGTAGTTCTTGCGCTGTCCAAAGGTGACAGGGAGATGAATCTACCCTATCGGAGTGGTGGAGCCGTCAGTTACTCCTGAGAAGGGCTTGGTTGGGTGAAGCTGGTCATGAGGCACTTGGAGGTCGTCGAATGTCTCGACGGATAGGACGTTGAGTCCTGCGCCACCATCGATGAGGGTCTTGGTAACTTGCACGTTGCTGATGACTGGAGAACAAAGCATTGGAAGGGCACCGGCTGTAGCTGCACACTTGAGTTGATCCGCTGAGCTGAACGTGATGGTGCACGCAGACCACCTGAGAGGGCACGTGGCCTCGAGCCTGGGGAGGGCTGAGTTCACCTCACGAGCAAACTGCTTGAAGATGCGCTGAGAGGCTGGGGCGTGGGCACCGCCCAGGATGCATGCGATAGCATGCGGCTCCTGGAAGCCCCCAGCCCCCTCGTCCTGGTGGTGGTCGTCATTCCTTCTTGGCGGCGGCGGCAGAGGAGGAAGGCCTGCATTGCCCAATGGGCGATCCTCACGAGGCTGATCCCTCCAAGCCTCCTCGCGAGGCTGGTCCTGCCAGCGGTCCTCGCGAGGTTGGTCACGCCATCCTTGGCGAGGGATTCGGTCGTTCCATCATCCTCCACCTCTTCCTCCTCCTCGGTCGTAGCCCCGATCGTTGCGCTCGGGGTGTCGGCCGATACGCCCTTCTCGTACAGCCCTGAGCTCTTGGCATTCGCTGGTGTTGTGGGTGTGGAGGTCGTGGTACACGCAGTACCGGCTGCCCTTGGATGACTCCGGTCGGTCCCTGCCGCGCTTCGTGTCTGGCTCTGCTGCGAGCACGGTTGCTCCTTTGCGCTTCACATCCTTGGCCTTAGCTTTCTTCTCTTCGGGGTCGGCAGCTGGGAGCTCGAGAAGGGAGAGGCGTCCCTCCTTAGCCCTTGCGCACTTGGTCGCCAGATTGAACAGCTCCAGAGATGTGCACAGTTCTTCGTGGATTGCCAGCTCCTCCTTCATCTTGACGTCGCGGACGCCATCAGAGAACGCGGAGATGATGGCATCCTCAGTCACCTTGGGAATCTTGAGGCGAGCGCTGTTGAAGCGCTAGATGTACTTTTGCAGGGTCTCTCCTGGTTGCTGCTTGATGCGACGCAGGTCACCCACGGCAGGAAGACGGTCGCGAGTGCCCTGGAAGTTGGCGATGAAGCGGGTGCGCATCTCGTCCCAAGAAGAGATCGTGCCAGGAGGCAGGTTGAGGAGCCAGGTGCGAGCACCATCTTTGAGCGCCATGGGAAACCAATTCGCCATGACCTTCTCGTCTCCGTTGGCCGCTTCGATGCCCAGCTCGTAGAGCTGCAGGAACTCCGCGGGGTCGGCGGTGCCGTCGTAACGGGGAGGCAGGTCTGGCTTGAACTTGCCAGGCCACGCGACGCTACGCAGCTCGGTGGTGAAGGCGCGGCAGCCCGCCTTGGTCACCGGTGCCCCTTGCTGAGGCTGGGCTTGCTCTTGGTGGTTCCAGCGCGCCGCTGCCGGGGGTAGCGCGGGGTCTTGACGTGCTGGTGCAGGGATGCAGCCTTGACGCTCTGGAGCAGGGAGCATGCGAGCGCCTTCATGGGGACGAGGGATTTCTTGGCAGCTCCTTTCTTGTCGCGCCGGCGCCGGATGCGGTGGGTCTCGTCCAGAGGCCGCGCACCTTGGAGCCAAGGAACCCTCTTGGGGAGGAGGCGGTAGAGGCGCCCCCTGAGCTGCATCACCCGCGCAGGACGGAGGGCGAGACAGCGAGAGGGACAGCGCAGAAGAGCCCCCTGCGGCGCTGACGAGCTCGGTGATGCGAGCGATCCACTCCTCATAGAGGTCGTCGACCGGGCGGTAGTGCAGGAGCTCACGTGCCAGGAGCAGCGCGGCGTGTGCGTCTGCGGGAGTGCGACGGGCGTGAGACGACGAGCCGACTGGAGTCAGTGACGGAGTGGCGGTGCGGCCTTCTCGCCGCACGGAGGGATGCAGCGACGATGCCTACTGCTCGTTCCCCGCCGGGCCGGTGGCGGCGTTGGCGGCAGGCGACGGAGAACGACGGGGAGGCCCACTGACGGGGGCCGTCTGGGCGACGCGGCCGGTGAGAGCAGCCCGGCGCTCATCACGAGCTCGGTGAGCGTCAGCCATGGGCGCGACGAGCGATCAAACGCAGGGCGGCGGAAGAAAGATTCCGGGGCACCCCTACCTGGCGCGCCAAATGTCGGATATCGGGTTCCGGCAAAACCCTTAAGGTCCGAACTCTGGGGTGCGCACGGAAATCTTCCCCCTGCCGATCTGCGTCCCAACGCCACGCTGAGAACCTAAACTACATGATGAACAACACAAGGGATGCGAGGTTTATACTGGTTCGGGCCACCGTTGTGGTGTAATACCCTAACCCAGTGCGTGGTGTGGTGGATTGCCTCAGGGGCTGGTGATGAACAGTACAGAGGAGAAACAGCCTCATGAGAGGTGTTCTTGAGCTGGTGTGTGTTCTACTTGGGAAGGATTCGATCCCTGGTCTCTCTGATCCGATCCCCTCTCCTACTGTGGTGGCTAGCTCTATTTATAGAGGCCCTGGTCCTCTTCCCAAATATTGAGCGGGAAGGGCGCCAACAACGGCCATTTTGAAGGGGAACATCTAGTACAAGTTATCCTGACTAAAGGTGGTCTTCGACTGCCAAAGGTACTGGCGATGACGCCATCTTGGGCTCCACTGTGACCTCCGTCCTGCCGCTCTACTGCTCTTTGTCCCGTTGCACCGATGTGGTAACCGTTGCTTGATGCCTCGGTACTCCACGCCTGCACTTGCCCCCTTTGCACCAAAGAGGAAACAAGGACACTGCGCAGGCCGGCGCCCGCCTGGCCTTGATCGTCATGGCTTGCGTCATGGGCACCTCGCGAGGTACCCCTGCCTTGATCTCTCCGCCTCCTCGCGAGCCTGCCTGGCGAGGCCGTCCCTGAGGAAGCCTTGCGTCGTCCGCCCCGTGAGGCTTGGCCCCTCGCGTGGGTCTTGAGCTTGGGTTGATGAAGATGGGCCGTACTGGGCCACCCCATGAGCCAGGCTGCAGGCCGCAGGCAGGCAAGTCTGGGGACCCCCGTTCCCAGAACGCCGACATCCACCCCCTGAGCCGCCAGCCACCACCAGCCAAACAGCCGCCCCCGATCCGCCCCGCCCCGTCCATCCCTCTAGCCCCTCCCCCCCCCCCCCCCGTGTCGAGCTTTTTCTCCGGTGATCCCCATGCCACCGCCCCACCACCGTCGGCGACCACCGCCCCCACCCTGAACCCTAAGATAGATAGTGGAGTACCTCTCCGGCGAGCCCCCCTCCCCGCTGCGACTGGTTCTTCCTTAACTCCGGCGAGCCCCCCCACCCCCTGAAAATCGACTGACCCAAAAGTCAATTCAGTCGACTGAAGTGTAGCTAAATCGGAGCAGCATCGCAAGCAAGATCAAGAGCGAGAGCAGCAGCGCAAGCAAGAGCAATAGCAAGAGCAGACCAGGCAGGGGACCGAGAGCAAGAGCAGAGCAGCAGCGCGAGCGAGAGCTAAAGCAGCAGCAGCTCCTACTGATGTGGACGCCGCCGCCGAGGGAGCGATGTCGTGGAGGAAGTGGCCGGCGACGCCGTCGTGGATGGAGCCGCGCCGTGTCGGCTCGGGACCGAGCGCCGGCAGCACCGTGTGATCGAATCAAGAAGAAAATGCGGCGATTAGTGTACAACCTCTTTGGTGGCGCCGATTAGGCCGCAGCTTCATCCGGGGAAACGGTGATGATGCTGCTCTTCCGGTGGTGCAGGTGAAGACGGCGGTGTGGGAATGGAGGTGGCATGAAAGACGAGGGGAACGTCGAGGCAGCTCCTTGGAGGTGGAGGACGGGGTGGCTGAACCGGCGGAATGACCAGATCGATGACGGATCCTCATCCGGTGCGGTGGATGAGGGACGTCGAGGTGTTGTTGTGGACGACGTCGTCGGGGAAGAGGCTCCAGCTGGCTGGCGGACAGAGGAGGGTGTAGGGCTTCGCGGGTTTTCGCGGCATCGGTACGAATGGGTGGGCGGATGGGATGGGACGGGGGAACCATGGCTTAGGGACGCGCTTGTCCAAAATGTGGGGTAAGTTACGAAAGTACCCCCACCGATTTGAGGCGGTTCTTTTGGTTCAGGGGTATCACGGGCATTTCGCGTGTCGGGATTTCACAGGTGGTGGGAGTTTTCGCGCGCGTTGTAATTTTGGAATAGCAAGGCGCGGGTTGAGATGGAGGGAGTTGTCGGAGCACAATGAGACAAAGATATATCTTAAATATTTCGGGGTAACAAGGCGCGGGTTGAAGAGGCGGGAGTTTCGCAGCACGATAGACAGAGACGCTAGCTTGAAATTTCGGCATAACAAGGCACGGCTTGAAATTTTGGGAGAACAAGCTTAACGTGTACCCAAAAAAAGACAATTCGCACCTCATCACTAGAGAGAGCCATGTCCCGTTTTACTATATTACTAGAAATGCATTCAAATACAACAAAAAAAACTAAAAAATCAGGACAACAAACATAACGTGTACAGTACGAAAACAATTTGCACTTCCCTCAACAATAAAAAAACAATGTTTGTTGTCTAGCATATGGACTAAATTTGAGTACATTTTCCCTGTTTGAATGGGATTGTACTCGGGTTGGTTATACAACCATCTAAATAGTATCTTCACAACACATGACATGAATATAGGAGAAGTAAATTCCTATATAAATACGAACTACATGTACATACGATCTCAAATTCAAATGTATGTATCCATTTTGTGTTGAATTCAAATCATAGTACATGTATGCTCTAGCTAGATGTTCGGAATCTAAACCATGTATGATATACTACGTACAATGTGTTTAACACGCACAACACACACACACAAACACCATTTAGACTAGTAAGGTACACGTGCATTGCACGCATGAGATTTGGCAACCAAATTATGAATAAATACCACATTGTAGCATGTAAGCTTTGAGTCATATATGCATGATGTAGATGTTCGTTTAATTCTTATAGTTCATTTCATTCAAAATCATCTAGTTTTTATAAGAAAGCTAATCTATTTTAAGATTCATGGAATTGTGCGTTGTAAGGCATAAAGTAAAAACAAATAATGGAAAATCATGTAGAAAAACATTTGGGCAATTCTGATACGGAAGATTCTAGAACAAAGAAGAAGTGCTTGTGTTTTGAGGTTTGTGCATTATGCTTAAGTTCAACCATGGAGTCTTCTAGATTGTACATGTGGCAAAATCTGGTGGAATCTAGATGATATCCAATGGCCAGTAGTGCTCAAATTTGCCATCTCTGCACCATCGGATTGGCCTCATCCAACGACCATATTTCAAAGTTAAAGTTATCCGCACACTATATAAAAAATATAATATAATATATATAGGGGTATAGATATGGATATGTGATGCAAAAGCCACCCATCATCTCCAATTAGAATAGTGTGTCCATGTACGGATGCAATGTGGCCAAACGATGTCTGCCATCGGTATCTCAAATACAAATCAGTTTGACCTTGTTCAATGTGCATACATTACAACATGCTCGTTTCCAAACCACACCATGCAGATCTCCGTTATATTCATGCATGGATGGGTTTCAAACATCATGATCTCTTATTCAAATATTTGAATTTAACTTTACATTGATTATGACCTTACCTAGTCTTTTACACCCACACAGTCGTCTTCTCTTTATAATTGTACCACTAACTTTCTCCCGTGCATGCATGCACACACACTACCAGTCGGCATTATCCATCGCACACATGCAATCTTTTTCTTCAGGTCGGTCTCCCATGAAGGCACACACACACATCCCCCTCTCCATCATATCGGGCATTCTTTATCTCTCACGTGCATGCGCAACGATCGATGTTCCTCTATGTGTGTGTATATATAGCTAGGTCTTCCATAGTTTTCCACATAAACCGATCAATCTATATATCTAGTGAGGTCTCACCCTCTTTCCCACGTCCACATCGATCAATCTATACCTTTCTATATAGGATTACATATATAGCTAATACACCCACATTAATTATATATCCAACGCCCCCCTCTCATCATCCATGCCTTCCGCTTCATCTCTCATACGCGCGCACAATGGCGAAGACAGGGGGAGCAAGGGCCCTGCCCCCCTAACATCACTATATATCGAGGCTAATATGAATGTGATCATTAGACAATTGCTGGTAAAAATGGTTTAAGGTGATGAATTGGCCCTCCTCGTAAAGGATTAGCAATGCTTGGCCCCCTAGCACATTTTTCATGGCTCCGCCACTGCGTGCAACAGTGCACGTTCTCGCCCCCTCTCTCTAAATATCGAACTCGCACTTGTGCACTCCTTCATAGTCTCCCTCCACTCAGCCCCTCGCACCATGTTCTAGCCCCCAACCGGATTTTTCCACATGTACAATCTAGCAGACTCCATGGTTGAACTTAAGCATAATGCACAAACCTCAAAACAACAGTGGTTCTCCTTTGTTCTAGAATCTTCCGTATCATAACTGCCCAAACTTTTTTTCTAGTTGAATTGCCATTATTTGTTTTTACTTTTACAACGCACAATTCCATGAATCAGAAAATAGATTAAGGGCTTCTTTGATTCAAAGGATTCTCAAAGGAATTTTGGAGGATTCTAATCCTTAGGAATTTTTCCTATCTTGGTTGTTTGATTCGTAGGATTGTAAACCATAGGAATTTTTCCATATGATTCATTTACACTAGATTTCATAGGAAATATCCCATCCACTCAAACCTCTTTGAAAGAATTCTGCATTTTTTCTATGCACAATCAAACACTCGTACAATCCTGTAGGATTCAAGACGACATTCCACTCTAATCCCATGTTTTTCCTATTCCCGCGTTTTGGAAATCCTAAGAATCAAAGAGGCCCTAGGTTTTTTATAAAAACTAATTGATTTTGAATGAGATGAACTATAAGAATTAAACGAAGGTCTACATCAGGCATATATGACTCAGAGCTTACATGCTATAGTGTGGTATTTATTCATAATTTGGTTGCAAAATCTGATGCGTGCAATGCACATGTACCATACCAGTACTTCGAGTATGTGCAAAACACGTAAATTAGAATTCCAATGGCATGCTACACAGTGTTTCTCTTACAGTTCATGAAGCCACGTGGCACATGTGGACGCGTTGTTGTAACATCCCAAATTTTCAATTTGGAATGTTATACATTAGATCATCATTGCATAGCATATTTTATTGCATTTTGGCAAATCCTCGAAATCCTAAGCAACTCAAGGACCCTCGGAGAGAGTTGGGGATTTTTCCCGGTTTTCATATTTGATTTTTTATCAAATAATAAAACGAGGATTTTTGGTTTTAATAATTTTTCTCTCCGAAAAATATTTCATATTAAAATAAATGAGAGGAGAAAATATGACTTCTCCAAAATAATTGAAATATTGGAGGAAAAATATTAAAATCAAATATTTGATTTTATTCGGATTTTATTTGCAATTTTAATTGCATTAGAAAAATTTCACGTTTTAAAAACTGCATTTTTAGGGCCAAGAAAATGTTCATCTCATTCTAATTATTTTAATTAGACGGTGAAATTTTGTTTTGGCATTTTTGGATTTTTATTTATTTTTCTATGATTTTTTCTTGTTCGGCGGATTATTATTTAAAAAAATTCCCGAGCGCGCCGACTGGGCCGAAGCCCAGCCGACGGCCCAGCTCCCCCGCGCGGCCCAGCCCAGCTGCTGTCGTCTCCCACCTGGAGACGGCGCCGCCGCCCGTGTCCCGCACGGCCACGACGCCGCCGCCGTCGCCCCCTCCCCCAAGGCAGCACCCCCCTCCTTATATACCCCGGCCCCGCCGCCCTCTCTCCTGACCCCGCCCCTGTTCCCGAAGCCGCCGTCGCCGGAGCCGCCCCGTCGCCCGAAGGAGCTCGCCACCCCGACGCCGTACGCCGCCACCCCGTCGCCCCTCGCCGCCCCGCCGTCGCCCCGAGCCCCGCCGCCCCTCGCCGCCCCCGTCGGACCCCGCCGGAGCCCGTCCCGAGCCCCACTGGAGCTGCCCGATGAGGTAGCCGCAGCCGCCGCCGCCGAGCCGGTTTTTTTTTTAAAAAACCGTTCGGTTTTTTTCAAAACCCTAATTTATTTTTTTCGGTTTAGTTAATTAGTGAACATTCACCGATCTGTTCGTTTTAACGAACGTGTTCGTCGGTTTGTCGCAGCTAACGAACGTCCGTTCGTTTAACTGTTCGTCAGTTTTCTTTTTCGTCGGTTTTTCCGCGATTATTCCAGATCGCGATTTCTGATCAGATTTTCGTTCTGGTTTATCTTTTCGCTCGTTTATCGGAATCAGGCGATTCAAGCGCCTAGAGTTTCGTCTCGAAATTCTCTTTCCATTTAACCTACTCAAACAAGTTTTTGCTACTGTAAAATTTGACCTAGATCCAAATTAGTAAATGAAGCTTGTTTCTTTCGCCGTTTGACTTTCGTTGCTTCGTTCGATTTGTTTCTTTTTGCAAACCGGAGTTCTTAAGTTGAACTTTCTGGTTACATCTTTTATTTGAAGTTTTACCTGTGCATTTGATGAGTGCTTATTGTATGCTTGTTTGTTTGCGATAGAGTACCCGGAGTGCGCCGCTTGCTACTTCGAATCTCTAAGTTTCACGGATCATCAGCAAGGCAAGTAACACTTTGATCATACCTCTTTTACTACCCAGTTTTATTGCATTAGACAAAACCTCAAACATTGCATGGTTAGGATCTAATTAAATTGTGGGTATTGGGAAGTAGTTGAGGTAGTACCTATTACCTGTTTTATTATCAAACCCTTGGGAGTTACTTCTACGTTTGCTTATATTGCTATGCTATGCTAGTAGACGTGGATTGGGTTGAGTGTATCCATGACAGATGTGAGATTGTTAATATATGGTTAAACTTAAGGTGGCAACTAAAACTCACATCTGGGTGGATTGAGGTACCTGGGTATTCCAGGATTGCCTGTTTTTCTAAGGACCGCCACCCAGGCTCAAAGGGATCATGAGATTATTCATGCTAGAAACTTCCGTGTGCAGCCACAAGCTATTATGGGCTCTAGCATAGTTGATTAAGTTGTGTGAGCTCTTGAAGAGGTAGACTAGCAGATGTAGGGGTTGTAGGTGGTACTGTCTACCCGGAGTAGAGAGTTAACGCTTCTGAAAGACTGTGTCTCGGTCATCCGTTTCTCAAACATCATGTAGTGCGAGAATCAAGCGGAGGCGATCGAGTCTTGTGGGGAAAAGTGCACAAACCTCTGCAGAGTGTACAATCTAATCATGGTTAGCCGTGTCCCCGGTTATGGACATCTTGAGTATCTAGTACTTGGATTATCATGTGAATCTCATCACCATGTTACTTTAATTAATTTTGTTGGGTAAATGATGATACTTAATTGGGATTGAGAATGTTGTCGACCATTCTCAATGTTTAACAACCACCATGATAGTTAAATAAAATTTATTCCTTTGCAGTAGGGAAAAATTGGCTTTTCGCAAAACTGTAACTTCTACCAGCCATATATGCATGTAGTATAGCATTATTATGTTCATTACTCTTTATGTGTTACATTGCCAGCATATTCCATGTGCTGACCCGTTTCGGGCTGCAACGTTTCATGTTGCAGACTTTTCAGATGACGAGTAAGGTGCCTTAGGTCGTGGTCTTATACTCAGTGATGCCGTTGGAGTTTATGGACTCACTTATCTTCCAAGTCTTCCGCTGTTATCGTATTTAGATGGCCTTAAGCCATATTTATCATACTTATTCTCTTTTGAGATACTCGTTGTAATAAGTGTGTGATTGCTACTCTGTTATAAATCCTCCATTTGTACTGTGCGTGTCAGCATTACTGATCCAGGGATGACACGGGTGCACAGCAGCACAGACTGTTTGAGGTCTGGTCGCTACAGTTGTCACGACCTCCTTGTGTGGATTGATCACAATGACGTGCTGCTGATTCTAGAAGAATGTACTCGTTCTCCCTGAGCCACACTGGTGGTACATGCACGAAGCGAAGATGTGCACGCACGCCACGCACGCACTCATTCCCTTGCACGCACACGCCGGTACACGGGCGGACGCAATTTTGTACCAAGATCCACCCCCATGTGATAGTTTGACGCGTGTAAAGTCCTTCACTTCATTAATGGTCAATTAATATAGCGCATGCAAATTGAGTGGACGTGAGGGTGGAAGAAAGACATTACTACTCCACTACGCGCATGCGAGTAGTTAAATCATGGGTTGCTAGTAGTACTTCCATTGGTCTCCTTCGTATTTTGTGCCAATTTTTGACAGTAACATAATATTTACGCATCTGAGCAGTGTAGTCTACTTGAAATTTATGTTCCACTAAACTCATCGGGAGCCGTTTCGGGCCTCGAAACCAAAACCATTAATTTATCTTTACCTTGTTCCCATCACATTTGAAAGTACTAGTGCTACAATTAAGTGCAAGCCTGCTCACACCTACTAGTACGTACCAAACCTGAACGTGTTCCCACTATGCAGGTATTAGTACTAGTGGTAGTACTTAGGTTATAAAAAGGGGAACTACCTAACCGAAAATTACTCTACCTTTCCTCCTCATAAGTGCTTCTTCTTCGTCCGTCCTTGCCATGGCCGGTGCGCAGAGCTCTAGGTCAAGAACTACTCGTAACAAGGGAGCGGCAACCAAGGCTGCGGAAAAAAATAGAGGGCTCGCCGCCACGCAGAGACCTCAAAAGATCTCTCACGGGCACGCGATGGCTCCTAGGAGCGCCCTAGCTGCGGAGGCGAACATGCCGAGCTGGCGGCGCTGGAGTCATTATCCCTCGACGGCATGCCCGATCAGCTCAATAAGCACCTCAATATATCCACGGCTTGGTGGAGCTGCTGAAGGAGAGCCTCGACGACATGCCCGCTGAGCTCAATAAGCAGGGGAGTTGACCGCCGGCTTGGTGATGCTGCTGAAGAAGAGCATTGCTTTGGAGAAGAAGGCGGCCAGCGAAATCCTGCAACTTCAGGAGGACAAGGCGAACCTCTGCCACGAGCTCGACCTACTGAAGGAGAAGAACGCCAGCTGGAAGAAGCTGCATGAGAGTAGTAGTTCCTTGATGAAGATGCTGCAGGCCCTCGTCATGGAACAGAAGGAGGAGTTGGCGAAGCTCCGCATCGAGCACCCGGCTGCTGTCAACGTATGTAATGCGGTCATGGAACAGATGATGAAGGCTCGCGTCGAGAAATCCTGCGTCATGGATAGAATGAAGAAGATGGCGGAGGAGACGCGCAAGGAGATGGAGGTCGTGGAGGCGATGAAGAAGCAGTTACGACTCCGCGGCGAATTAGATCATTTGGGGTGATAATCTTCCTTCTTCTTTTGCTCCTGTGTTTCTTCTTTTGCTTCGGGTGTTTCGCCGCACCTGTCATGTTCACTGCGAGGCATGAATAGAACAATGCTAACAATGAGATGACTAGCAAATTAGATCATTTTTATCGCCATATGGCACTGGGCTGTCGTGTTTCATGCTCCTCCCTCGTAGTACTACTCCAGTGGAATACTTGAGTATACCGCATGGTTCTTTGCTCCTCCTTAGGTCGTCGGCACATTTATACGACCAGTCAAATCACAAGGCCCCGCCTTCCAGCAGTAATGAGCCGTCAAATCAAAAAGGCCCTCGCCTCTCATGAAAACGACCAAGCTAGACTGCCCCGCCCTCTAGCCTTTAAAAAATGTATACTTTTGTACAGTAGTAGTATCGATGGATTGCGCCATGGAGCAAAACGAACAAGATGAAATTAAAGAAAAAAGGTGGTACATATAGAGAGCACTCATCGCCAAATTATGCATATAGTACTATTAAAGAAATAAAGAAATTAGCATACCTATTTAATTCTTGGGTTCTTATTATTTATGCCACTAGTTGTGTATCACTACTCAGTTTTTCCATTAGAAGTTACAACTACTCAAAAATGCCATGGATCTGTGAGATGCCTGCTCAAAAATGCAATTAGATATCTAAAAAATGCCATCGTTAAGTTAGATGTTTGCTCAAAACTTCCATTAGACATTGTTATTTTCACGTCAAACCCGTTCCCATGTTACATGACAAAAATAAGCTGATCCTCACAATGATAAGTGTGGCCCTGCTTGTCAGGAGTAACCAAGCGAATAATTTTACAAGAAAATAAGAACGTTGTTGGGATCAAGTAGGCCCCACACTTTATTTTACTGTAGTGAGATAGAGGGAGAGCTGGCATGTTGGTCCATCGGTATTTATGTCATTATAACATGGCAAAAGATATTTGAGTCACAATAATGGTGTCCAGCACAACACACCCCTCAAATAAAACTAAGCACCCTAGAATTCTTTGACAAAACTAAGCACCCTGAAATTCATTGACAACTAAACTGCTGGCTATATGATGTTGGCCATATATATTGTACGTATATAATGTGAAGAAACGAGTGGTAGTACTATACCAACTAAAAGATGAAATGTAAGAAATATAATGAGAAGAAACATAACATAGTTCTGCTGGGGGCTCAGCACAACACACCCCTCAAATTAAACTAAGCACACCTGAAACTAGACTAAGCAACTAATTCGATAGACACTGCATTAGCACCACCATGAGCAACGACACTGCCACCTTACTCGGAGTCCTCATCCATGTCCTCAACTTCGTCCTTTTCCCTCTTCCTCTTGGCCGCTACTTCTTTGCTTGAACCGCACACTTGGCTCTTGCTCTTCATCCAACCCTTGTAGATATTGAAACAAAGGTAGCCATCCATTGTAGCGTCCTGGATGTGGTTTATATCTAGTACATTCCACTGCCATGCATGACGATGAAACGTGTGCAGAGGTTTCTCCAGTTTACCATACGAAGGATGAACCATGGCTCCTGCCAGGGTCAGCATTGAAGGCTGGCCATGGGAGGGCAGCAGCCAATTCTTCTGGAGGTCGAAGGGGTTGCCTACAACGAGGCCTATCCGACCCAGGACTATTTTGTCATTCGTAAAGTCTACAGTAATGAATTTGACTAGGCCGCCCTTGAGGAAGTTCTTAAATTCCTCGCACTCAACGTCGTCATGGCATATATGGTAGACCAAGCATAAGTCATGCACGCAAACCTGGATCACGGCGGGCTTCTTCTTCTCTTCCTCCTTTAGATCCTTCTCTTGTCCCAGGACTGTGGTGTACTCAACATCTAGCCCAGCGACCCACTCATCATTTGAGTTTTCAAACATGCGTCTGAAGCGAGCAAGGCATCCTTTCACCGTCACGGAAGAACGGGTGTAGATGACGTCGAACTCATCGCCGGTGATGGTTCTAACCTTGTACTCACCGCCGATCATCGAGATTTGGGACGCCATGGATTTGCGAGGAGGGTTAGGATTAGTGGAACTGCCGTAATGTGAAAGGACGGGACGACTAGGAGCAAACTGCCGTAATGTTAAAGGACGTCCGGGGACGAGTAGGAGCGAACTGCCAGCGGTTTTTCGATTGTAAAAATGCTGAGTGGGCGTGCGAACGGCAGGGTAGTGGCTTGCCTGGTGGATAAATGGATTCATGCACAGTGCTATGGGGGCCCAATTAGATGTCATGTCTACTCGACGCCCAATTAAATGGCTTTCGATGTCGTGTCAAGCGTCGGGAAAATTACAGGTGATATGAAGCATTCCATTCTCCCATGATACGGGCTTCCAAGAGCCCTTGGATCTGAGATCGAACGGTTGCATGGCGTGATTCTAGACCTATGGGTGAATATCCTATCCTGGAGGGTTATTCTGCAAATTTTCAGCAACTTAGCATGCGACCGTTCGATCTCAGATCCAAGGGCTGCCAGCAGCCCGTATCATGGTCGCGCCTACCACGACCATCGCCTCGCTCGCGCGGTCGCGCCCTTGGAGATTTAACACGGTGCGTTAGGCTATCTGATGTTGACATGTCATACATAGTCATCACTTAGTCACTCATACTACAACAAGGTTAGCTATAAGGTTGGCTATAAGAGTATTTTTTTACTTCTCTCTATCTCTTACTTCATAGTATTTATTGCATTTGCCAAGGAGTGACCTCTTTCAATGAAATGGTGCTTAGATGAGGTGCTAAGGGCATTAAATGTCTTAGCAATCAAGTCCCCAATGCATAGGTGCTTAGTTTTTTGTTGCTAAGTTTGCTTCATTTAATTAGCTATAGACTCAAAATTGTCTTTTCACCTAGGTACACGCGCTTAGCACCGTTTCTTCCTTGGGTCACCACACTAGTCTCTCTCTTCTTAATTAACTTGCCACATCAGACTTTATGCCTATGTGGCAACCTTAGCACCTGTAGGAGCAAGTAAGTATAATAGTGGGCTATAAGCCCGCTTTACATGGCATTTTTCATATGTGTAGGAAAGAGGCAAGGAAAAAGTGGAGGAGTGGGCTCTCATGCAAGAGCCAGCCTCTACATGATGGAGCATTGGGAGAGGCACCTGTATGGAGGTGGTCAGGAATCGGGAGACTCACGCCGGTCGTAGCGCCGCAGTTAAAATGATAATGGCAAGTCAAATCACGGGGCCCCACCTATCTAGCAGTAACTCGCTGTCAAATCACACAGCCCTACGTTTGCAGCAGCCTACTCCCTCATCTTCTCGCGTCTCTGTCAAACCGACTAGGCGGAACTGCCCTGCCTACCGCGCAGGAAAAGCCCCGCCCTCGACTTTTAAATAGTACAGTATACTGATTTTGTATCCATGGATTGCGCCATGGAGCAAAGCCTCAAGAAAATGGTGGTACACATGTACGGAGTATACAGCATGCCCGTCACGTTCGCGTCGCACCCCAGATGGTCGGTCGTTCTGGCACGCCGCTCTCCGAATGGAACGCGCGTCATATTGCATTTGCACACACATGTGGGACCGCAATTGAGAACCGACCATAGGCACACTCCCCGGCCCCGCAAGTCAGGTGAGTTAATAGAAGAGAGAGACGAGCGATAGTACTAGAGAAGTGTTGTACTCCCTCCATTCCAAAATATTTGTCTTTCTAGGCATTTCAAATGGACACAACATATAGATGTATGTAGACATATTTTAGAGTGTAGATTCACTCATTTTGCTTCGTATGTAGTCACTTGTTGAAATTTCTAGAAAGACAAATATTTGGGAACGGAGGGAGTATATACGTTGGTACCTGGACGATCCCTGCAAGACATGGAAGATCAGTTCGTCCATGCATGTGACCAGACTCCAGCAGACATGCCTGGATTGGCTATCGTCTACATACCATGCAGGCTGTGTTGTACAGAGATGTAGTTCTTGTGAGAAATCTAAAAAAAGGTTTCTTGTCATCTCGCAAAATTAGGTGTCATGTGCTTCGGATCACTACGAGGGTTAAACAGCGACAACTGAGTTGGGCTAGTCATTGGGGGCACATGCACGAAGACTACTCGGTTGCCATCTAGGTCAAGCCGGCTACGTTAATTAGGACATCTATCGACGGACCCCTTTTCTACGAGTTTATCTTTAATTTGAGCTTTGATCCTCGTCTAGTTTGTCCGTCGGGATTCATCTTTTCTCCTTTGGGCAGTGAGGTTATGATTTCCTGTCATGTGGAATTTTTTCATGTTATATGTTATAATCCGGTGCTTCGGATCAAAATGACGACAACTGCGCCTCCGGGGCATGTGCATGAAGACTTCTCAACAGTCATTGACGAGGTCAAGCCAGCTCCGGTAGACAAAAGAAAACTAGTAATCCACTATATAGGCAGGAGCCTCCGCGCTTGCTTGCTAGTGTTGCTCTCTTCACACTATCTCGTCCTCTCCAGATCTAAACACGACAGCGGTGGCCACACTCTCTCTCTCTCTCTATGCACACCTCTGGTCACAGATCCAGCCAGATCCTCTCCGCCGGGGAAGGTGAGAAGGTGCAATGTTCACGCGGTCGTCCTCGGCGACGGCTCTTACCCACTGCCGGCACGTCCCGATCAGCGTGCCTTGCCGTTCTCTCCCAAGCATCGCTGGCGAGTGAGGGCCTCCGACCCCTTCTTCATCGATGTCGTAGTTTGGGCAGATCCGGCCTCCCGCCGCCCACCTAGCGACATCCCGGCGACCCTCAGGTATAACTTCCTTCGAAACCGGCCTTGCTCTACTTCCCGAGCTCCTGACGTCGCTGCATTTGTATCTTTTACTATTTCTCAGGCCCGCTCGTAGATAGGATCGGTCGGCTGTTCGGAAACCACCTATTTTTTTACTGTTAAGAGGTAAAACTAGTTCATGCACTCGAATCTAGTACTACTTGGTTCAAACAAGGAAGAAAGAGGTGGGGGTGGGGGAAGATTTGTTACCTGAATCTAGGACTTGGTCGAAAGAGGAAATAATGGGGGCGAAAAGTAGCAGAGACTGGCTATCCAACTGGTCTCTAGGTCTAATAGGGAAATAAAGGGAATGCAATACAAACTCAATATAAACCTGATCTATTGGTTGAAAAAGGAAAGAAAGTGGGGACTCGGGGACAAGTCAACAGAGTAAGTCCAGCACTAGATTTGCTAGCCTCACACAGTATAAGGTGGCTATAGTGAACAAAAATGGGACCAACCCAGATATCCTCTTCTGATGTTTGTTGCCCCGAGCCACTCTTATGTAATGCCACTGGTAAAATGTAGCAGTCGCACTGTTAAAAGTAAGGACATGTTAAACCAATGTTGTTTTCAATGTAATGCCTCCAGTAATATGAATCAATGGCACTTTTTTCATGTCCTGCTAAATTTCCTATTAAGATAAGTTGCTTCTTTTTGTTAGAAATGCAACTGTCCTTGTCCGCCTACTCTCCCGTGCCCAAATACCGACTCTGTAGCAGCTGTTAATGTAATGTTGGTGGTAAAATGAAGCAATGGCACCATTAAAGTAATGTCATGTTTAACGATTGTCATAGTTAATCCTAATGCCCACACTAATATCTAGCAATGTTGCTGCTTTAGAAACTGCTACTGTCCTTGTAGGATTGCCATTCAGATAAGGAACATGCTTCTTTTCATTTGATGCATGTTTCATCACTTGTTAGTCACCCTCCTTTCCACCTTTTTTTGTGCAAACAGAGATATACATTTCACGCTTGTTGTTGGGGATATAACTATTAGGTATGACCCGCCCGGGAGGGGCCGGGTTATACCTATGGCGATTTATCATATGAAGCCCATGAGGATATTAAAATGGCGGTTCAAGATAAGGGCCCAAGGTCCAAGGGCGACTTAAGGCCCGTAGGAATAAACCGCCATATATGTAAGACTTGCATTGTAAGGCATGTATAGATAGTCACCGAGCCGGACACGTTGTCTATGAGCCGGCCGGGACTCTGTGAGCCGCTAGGCGTCAACCCGTGTATATAAAGGGACGACCCGGCGGCGGTTCAAGGCAAGAAACAACAGATCGAAAGCTAGGTCAAGCGGATTCGCTCCTAGTAATCGAGACATAAGCAATACCACCTCAAACTGGATTAGGCTTTTACCTTCACCGCAAGGGGCCAAACCAATATAAACTCTTGTGTCCTTTGTCCCGTTTAACCCCTTTAATCTAATCTAGTTGCGATGGCTCCACGACTAAGTCCTTTCACTAGGACATCTGTCGTGACTATTCCACGACAGTTGGCGCCCACCGTGGGGCCAGTGCACGGTGGTTTCGAGTTCTTGAAGGGCAGCTTCGAAGGGATCAAGGGATACACTATGGGCCGGATGACCAAGAGTCGTTGCGGCAAGCTCTACATCGACGATGCAGGCTGGGGTCCCGAGGCTGGCTCGATTGAGTACGGGTACCGGGTCCCCTTCGGCGGAATCCACATCTTCATCGGCAAGGTCGGCGAGCCGGGCCCTGAGCCAGACATCTGCACCGACATCATTGAGACGGCTCAGTGTGCGAGACCCTCCCGAGCTCAGCTCGCCGTGAAACGTACCTTCGTGGGATTCATCCATGGAGCGGAATTTGATGAAGGATCTATGACTGGTGGTGAGACGACCATCTACTCTGATGGTGAGTCATCCACAGGCGAGACTACTTCATTGTATCAACTGCAAGATGGCAGGCTTGGGGACTATTCCGATGGCAACGGTATTTCGGACCCCTATGAGCCACCAAACAGGGTCGGGATCTTCATGGCCGGTACACAGCCTGGTCAAAACTCTTCAACTGTAGTGGCAATGATCTCCGGGTCAACAGCAGCGGCGGCGACCGGGGCAGGAGGCCCTATGCGCCCGCCGGCTCAGGTTTTGACGGGTTTGATGGATAAACTGACAGATCTGTTGACAGCAGAGGTCAACCCGGCGAATCAAGCTCAGCACAATGCGGAGATTGCAAAATTACGTGATGAGGTAGCACTGGTCAAGGAAGACCTGGCGGCAGAGGACGTCAGGATAGCCGCAGAGCGGGCTGCCCTGGATACTCAGGCCCAGCAGATTTAGTCAGAGGCTTTCCGGCTTACGATGGATCAAAACGCTTCAAATGAAATCATGAGGAGGAGGCACAAGTCTCGTCTACCTCCGGTTTACGAGGCGAGAAACCTCTTTTGCACACCTGGAGCAGGGACCAGTAACTCGCCGCAGACAAACCGGGTTGCAGTGGCACCTAGGGCCAGAACGCCGGTTCAGCCACGCGTGATGGAGACACCTCGTTTGAATAATATTCCGCCTCAGCTTGTGCCAACACCGCCAGGTCATTACTCTAACCCTTTGGATAACATGATCGCTGCGGCGACACGACTGGCGGCTCTCCCAATAGATGGCGACTCTCCGGCGGCGGTTGAAACACGAATGGCTAGGGAGCTTCTTCAGACTGCATTGGTGCAGCGGGATGCATATTCTTACAGTTGGGACAGGATTCATTCGACCCCTCGCCCAAGCCGGAGTTATAGCAGACACATGGACTCGCCGGTTGTTTCAAGCAATGAACAGCGCCGCAACCAGCCACGTGGGCATGACCCGGCGCATGATGGAGCTCATGACTTGGTCGGTACGGACAGAGCGTGTCAGGAGGCTGAGCAGGCGGCTCAGCAGGCGGCTCACCAGCCCCTTCCGGTTTATCCAACGGCTTCACTGGAGGCAGGCATGACCTCTAGAACTACAGGTGTACCCTGTTTGGTGCCGGCTCTGCATAATGAGCGTTTTCCCAAGGATTTGAAAGGACCTAGCAAGGTGCCTAACTACACAGCCGACTTACCCCCTGAGGTGTGGATTGAGAGTTATGAGATGGCCATGGAACTGTTGGAAGTCAGTGATGCCGCATGTGCTAAGTACTTCACCATGATGTTGGATGGAACGGCCCGTACTTGGTTAAAAGGGCTGCCAGCTAATTCCATCGGGTCATGGGCTGAGCTAAAGGCCCGGTTTATTCAGAACTTTAAAGACACATGCAAACAGCCCATGTCGATTGTGGACTTAGCTACTTGCGCCCAAGAGGAGGGTGAATCAACGACCCATTGGGTGCGCCGGGTCAAAGCTATCATACATTCATCCGATAACATGAATGCCGGCTCTGCAGTCTTAATGTTGGAGAAAAATTGCCGTTTTTTGCCTCTTAAGCAGAAGTTGGGGCGGCTCAAGCGTGATTGCAATGATATGGGGCAGCTGATGGCGGCTCTAATCAAATATGCCGACTCTGATAGTACCAAGGACCCCGAGTCTGATGATGACAAACCGGGAAAGGGAAAGAAGAATGGCAATGCCAAGGGTCCGCAGCATAACCCGGCGAATCAGGGGGGCAACAGTAAGTGCAAGGCTGATGGTAACTCGGAGTTTGTGGCTAACACCAATGTACAGGGCAATAATCAGCGTCGTAAGGGGAGGCTGCCTCCTCGGATCGGTGGATCAGGTCCTAGTCTTGAGCAGTTGCTGAATGAGCCTTGTCCAAAGCATGGCACGCAGGAGAAGCCAGCTACTCACCTTTGGAAAGTTTGTTCAATTATGAGGGATTTCAAAAATTCTAATTCGTTTCACAACAACCATGGGCCGGGCGGCGGCTCAGGTTCCGGTGGCAACGGTTCTCATGGCCCAGGCTACGGAGGTGGCGGTTCTAATTCCAGCTTCTAGCCACCAAGACCATCAAGGTAATCAGGGTGGTTATAATCAAGGTAATCAGGGTGGTCATAATCAAGGTAATCAGGGTGGTTACAATCAACAATCCGGCCAGGGGGTCAGCAGAAGCAGCAATCTGGATATCAAAGTCATCCAAAGCAGTTGAATAGTGGGAGGTATCATGTTTTCACCACAAGTTTGTGCAAGCGGGACCAGAAGCTTCATAAGAGGGCTGTGAACACCGTTGAGCCGGCCGTTCCCCATTACTTGTGATGGTCTGAGCAGCCCATTATGTGGAGTCGAGCGGATCACCCGCCCCAGGTCGATAACCCGGGTCACTTGGCTTTGGTGGTGGCGCCTCAAGTTGGTGGATACAAGTTCACTAAAGTACTCATGGACGGAGGTAGCAGCATTAATATCCTTTATTATGAAACCTTCCGTCGCATGGGGTTAACCGATAAAAATATTAAGTCGTCCAATATTGTTTTCCATGGAGTGGTGCCTGGTAAGTCGGCGTACCCTGTAGGCAAGATTGAGCTGGAAGTGGCCTTTGGAGATGAGCACGATTCCAGAGCTGAAAAGTTAACCTTTGAAGTGGTCAAGATAAGAAGCCCGTACCACGCTCTATTTGGACGGCCGGCTTATGCCAAATTCATGGCACGGCCGTGTTATGTTTATTTATAGCTCAAGATGCCGGGTTACAAGGGGACCATCACCATGCATGGAAGTCGGAAGATAGCTCTGGAGTGTGAAGAAGGTGATGCTGCTTATGCTGAGTCTGTCTGTGCAACAGAGGAATTGAAATTTTACAAAGATAATGTTGACCCGGCGGATATGACATCTTTGAAAAAGCCAACCATAGAGCATGATCCGGTCTTGAAGTTTAAGTCGGCTGATGATACCAAGCTAGTTGACTTTGTTCTTGGCGATTCATCCAAGCAGTTCAGTATCAGTGCTAACTTGGATCCTAAATAGGAAAGCGCGCTCATCAAGTTCATCCGTGAGAACCGGGACATCTTTGCATGGAAACCTTCTGACATGCCGGGTGTACCGAGGGAACTCGCTGAGCACACTCTCAATATTGATCCGAAATTTAAGCCGGTCAAGCAATTCCTTCGTCGCTTCAATGAGGAGAGGCGTAAGGCCATTGGTGAAGAGGTGGCCCGGCTCTTAGCAGCTGGGTTCATTGTTGAAGTCTTTCATCTTGAGTGGTTGGCTAATCTGATGCTGGTGCTTAAGAAGAATGGCACTTGGCGTATGTGTGTGGATTACACGGACTTAAACAAGGCTTGTCGGCTGATCCTTTTGCTCTCCCTCGTATTGATCAAATCATTGATGCTATGGCGGGTTGTGAGCGTTTGAGTTTTTTGGATGCTTACTCTGGTTATCATCAGATCAAGATGGCAGTTAAGGACCAGGAGAAGACAGCTTTTATTACTCCCTTTGGAGCCTTCTGTTATGTGTCTATGCCTTTTGGGCTCAAGAGTGCCCAGGCGACTTACCAGCGATGTGTGCAGAATTGTCTTCACAGTCAGATTGGGCGCAATGTTCATGCTTATGTAGATGATATTGTGGTGAGATCCAGAGAGAAGGAAACTTTGATAAACGATTTGAGGGAGACCTTTGACAATCTCTGGGTCTATAATATGATGCTTAACCCGGCCAAGTGCGTTTTTGGTGTGCCAGCAGGCAAGCTTTTGGGTTTTCTGGTTTCTAACAGAGGCATTGAGGCTAACCCGGAGAAGATCAAGGCCATTACATCCCTGGCAAAGCCAGCGTGTATCAATGATGTTCAGTGTCTGGCGGGTCGTATTGCTGCCTTAAGCCGGTTCATAAGCCGATTGGGTGAGAAGGCCATACCACTGTATCAGATGCTGAAGAAAACAGATGCCTTTGTTTGGAGTGATGCAGCTAACGACGCGTTTGAAGCTTTGAAAAAACAGCTCGCTGAGCCGCCAGTCCTTGCTGCTCCCATTGACAAGGAACTGTTATTACTATATGTGACTGCTAACGCCCGGGCTGTCAGTGTAGCTATTGTGGTAGAACGGAAGGAGGTAGGCAAGGAGTATCCGGTTCAACGGCCGGTTTATTATATCAGTGAAGTGCTTATTGAGTCCAAGCAGAGATATCCACATTGGTAGAAGCTCGTTTACGGGGTGTTCATGGCCAGCCGGAAGCTTAAGCCATATTTTCTGGGTCATCCCATCACTGTTGTCAGTTCTGCTCCTTTAGGGGATATCATTCAAAACAGAGAAGCCACAGGGCGGGTAGCCAAGTGGGCCATTGAGCTTGGACCTCATGGTTTGAAGTATATGCCTTGCACTGCTATCAAGTCTCAAGCACTTGTGGATTTCATCAACGACTGGACAGGACTGCAGATGCCTGAAGAGAAGCCAGATAACACATATTGGACTATTCACTTTGATGGGTCCAGGCAATTGGAAGGCTCGGGGGCTGGAGTTGTCCTAGCTTCCCCTCGAGGTGACATGTTTGTTATGTTCTAAGGTTGATGTTTCCCTGTACTAATAATGCAGCTGAGTATGAAGCCTTGCTCCATGGTCTTCGGATGGCTAAGGAGATGAACTTAAGCCGGGTGAGATGTTTCAGCGACTCAGACTTGGTGGCTCAGCAAGTCTCAGGCACATGGGATTCCAAGGATCCACTCATGGCGGCTTATCGCCGCGAAGTTGACGCTATTGCTAGGCACTTCAAAGGTTATCAAGTGGAACACATTGATTGCAGGAAAAATGAGGCGGCTGACGCCTTAAGCCGGCTGGGGTCTCAGTGTAAGCCGGTGCCACCTAACACTTTCTTAGATATTCTGCATAACCCTTCTGTCAAATTGCCTACAGAGGAAGATCTGGCTATTCCTGACCCGGAGGCACAATTGGTGGCGGCTCTTCATGCTATCCCAGATTGGACAGTGCCATATTTGGCTTATATGACCCGGGGCGAGCTACCTGAGGATGAAACTTTGTCCAGGCAAATAACCCGGCGGTCTAAGTCAATGACAATTGCCAATGGCGAGTTACACCATCGCAGTGTCACTGGGGCATTTCAGTGTTGCGTCTCTCCTGAGGAGGGCCGTGAGATTCATGAAGGAGATTGTGGTCATCATGCCGGTTCAAAGTCCCTTGTGGCCAAAGCTTTTCATCATGGATTTTATTGGCTGACGGCTCATGCTGACACAGAGGATTTGGTCAGTAAATGTGATGGTTGTTAGAAATTTTCACGGCGAGCTCACGTGTCGGCTCAAGAATTGAGGATGATTCCAATTACTTGGCCGTTCGCAGTCTGGGGGCTTGATATGGTTGGGCCTTTTAAAAGGTACAAGGATAAAAATACCCACCTTTTGGTGGCGGTTGACAAATTTACAAAGTGGGTTGAAGCAGAGCCGGTCAGTAAGTGTGACGTGGCAACGGCGGTTCAATTCATTAAAAAGGTGATTTTTCACTTTGGTTTTCCCCACAGCATTATAACTGATAACGGCACTAATCTGTCCAAGGGTGCTATGAAAGAGTTTTGTCAATGTGAGCATATTCGACTTGACGTTTCGTTAGTGGCTCACCCTCAATCCAATGGTCAAGCCGAAAGAGCCAATCAAGAAATTCTGAGAGGCATCAAGCCCTGGCTTATGGTTCCCTTGCAGAGGACGCCAGGTTGTTGGGTGGAGGAGTTACCTTCCGTGCTATGGAGTATCAATACTACCCCCCAACAGATCTACGGGTTACACGCTTTTCTTCATGGTTTACGGAGCAGAGGCGGTTCTTCCTAGTGACATCCGTCACGACTCGCCCCGCGTGGCGGCTTACGTTGAAGCTGATAATGAACAAGCACGTCCAGATGCACTTGACCTGTTAGATGAAGAGCGTGACCTTGCGGCAGCTCGCTCGGCGATTTACCAACAAGATCTGTGCTGTTACCACAGCCGCCGGGTTAAGTCTAGAACCTTTCAAGAAGGTGATTTGGTGCTCCGGCTCATCCAGGATCAAACTGATATGCACAAGTTATCCCCACCTTGGGAAGGACCCTTTGTGGTCAGCAAGAACTTGAACAACGGGTCATACTACCTTATCGATATGCGAGAGCACAAGGATTCATGTAAGTCAGAGGAGGAGACCCGCCGGCTATGGAATATTGCTCATCTTCGGCCTTACTACACTTGAGTCACCAGCTCTTATGATGTACATATTTTGACAATGTATATATTATGATGATTATAATAAAGCAGGGCCTCTGTCATTTCATCTTCAAGAATAATGAGTCTTCTTCATCATAATTTCATGATCACTTGGGGGCTTGATCGTATTCGAATCATAGCTATTAACCCCTTTGGTCCGGCTTCCTGATCGTATTCGAATCATAGCCGTTAAACATTTTGATCACTTGGGGGCTTGATCGTATTCGAATCATAGCTATTAACCCCCTTGGTCCGACTTACTGATCATATTCGAATCATAGCCGTTAAACACTTTGATCACTTGGGGGCTGGATCATATTCGAATCATAGCTATTAACCCCTTTGGTCCGGCTTCCTGGTCGCATTCGAATCATAGCCGTTAAACACTTTGATCACTTGGGGGCTTGATTGTATTCGAATCACAGTCGTTAACCCTTTTGGTCCGGCTTACTGATCGTATTCAAATCATAGCCGTTAAATACTTTGGTCATTGGGGGGCTTCCTGGTCGTATTCGAATCATAGCTATCGGTACCCCTTTGATTGGCGCAATGCCACAAACCATTCGAGGGCTTCCTGATCATATTCGAATCATAGCTATTAACCCTTATGGTCCGGCTTCCTGCTCGTATTCGAAGCATAGCCTCGTTTTTTTCTCATTTGGCTTGATTCTTTGAAGATTTTTTCCGGTTCTTCTTGATACTATCTTGCCTTTTTGGTTTCAAGTGATTCCGTCCATGTAGCCTTCAATCTCACAGCTCATATTTGAAGCATACCCGTGGTTTCTAATACCTGGCTTAATGAGAGGCCACAAGTCGCACATACAAGATGATATCAAGCACTTGGAAGTCTTGGCTTCTAAAGCTTTCAGTGCTCACCCTTACTGCACAGGTATCGTAAACCAGCAGTACGATTCAATATCACGGGTATGATACTGTTATTATAAATATGTCTAAATTCTGGTTAAACCAGCCCTATCTATAACTGTTTTAAAAACATCAGTGGTTATATGTGAGGTATTATGACCCGCCCTGCGGTAAACCGCCAAGGGCTCTTGTGATCTACTTGTGTGCAGGATAATTAAAAATTTCATCCGCACCAGTTAACATCATGATAAATCTAAAAGGATAATTATCAAGTGGCGGCTTAATAGCGTTGAGCACAACATAAACGTGCACGATGGCACGGCAGAGCAAAGTTATTGCTACCCTATTACATGACTCAAAGAGTCAAAATGATTAACTTTTTTTAGAAGATCACAAATATGAACCGCCAAGCGGATCAGTCTTCTTGACTCTGATGGCCTGACGCTTCCGGATCACCCCTCTCCGCTTCTTCGTCCTGTTCTACTTCTTGGAAGGTTGGTGATGACCAGTCAATGCCATTCAAAGCTTGGAATTTAGCTTCATCGTCAATAAGCTCAGACGGGTCAACTTCAGGAGCAAAAGTGTGCTTACGGCTTGGGGGTATTAGATCCTTCACTTTGTAAGACAGCGTCGGCATCTTCTGATTTTCCAAGTCATAAGCCGGCTGATATTTGGTGAGGTCTGTCTCATTGGCAATCAGACTGGCCAGGGGACGTATGTTCTTCACGCAGGCGGAAAAGTCTTTCTTGTCAAAAGGGGTGTCGTCTTCTTTAAAGCTTGGATATCCGATAGATATCGGCCGGGTCTAGCTCCTGTAGCCATGCTTTGGCCCGGCTTAAAGCCGTGACAGCTCCGGCTCTTGCAGATGATTGCTTCATTTCACTAAACCTCTCAGGCAGAATGGAAAGCTTCCTCAATACGTCAACCAAGAGAGTGGGGGCTTGGTTAGATGGAGAAATTGTGGCCACGCGCGCTGAGCCCAAGTATAAAGCTTCTCCACTAGTGTGTAAACCGCCTTCAACTTCACAAGCATATCTTGGTTGAGATTGGTGCTCCTGGGGCCTGTATAATAATCATGGATGGATTAAAAACAGTTCATATCATCAAGGAAGATCTTCAAATTTGACAATCATAAGGTGACTTACCAAAGATAGCCGACACCATCTGAGACACATGGCGTTTTAAACCGGAAAGTTCAGTGGTCACCTCCTCCAGAGCCGCCTCCGCCTTTTCAGCCCGTTGTGTCAAGGCAGTCTTCTCTTCAGCCCAGGCGCTTTTTTCAACTTCAAAGCCGGTCTTCAACTTTTCTGCTTCAGTCACGCTGAATTCGAATTTTGAGTTTGCCTTCCGGGTCTCAGTTTCTTGCAGCTCCAGACGAGTCTTCAAGTCAGATAGCTTTGATTGAAGTTGAGCAGTGGTGGTCTGTACATACATCGGATCAAAATTATTATTCAGATTTAGCTAAAAACTTGAAGTCCCAAGCCTTTTGTAAGCAACAACACTTGGCACTTGGGGGCTAATGTCTGCCGAAAAATTTACTCATGCAACGGATTATGTGAATAAGTCCCAAGCACTTTGTGAGCAAGAATACTTGGCACTTGGGGGCTAATGCATATTTCTTGTTTTCTCACTACTTTATGGTGACCCGGTTGTGCTGCAAACGGCCACGGCCGGCTCATGAGAACTGCACAAGTAAGTACTGCTTTCTACACAAGAATATAAAGGACCGACTCATTCATGCTGATTAAACCGGCCCTTGGGGGCTACTTTAAACCAGTGGCTTTAAGCCGGATTTTTAAGAGTCTGACAAAAGGTATTATTTATGCTCATGGTTAATCTAAGTCTATAGCATATTCATCATAAGACAGTAGACTTGGGGGCTGACAAGATGTGCATATCTCAATAAAGGAAGAGTTCATACCTCAAATTTTTGGTGCATTTGTTTCACCATGTCAACTTCAAGTTCACGGCTGCTGTGTACTTGACTAAGATAGCCAGAATATACTTCGCCAATGCTTAATTAGGAGTAGTCAGCAACATCAAATCTTACTTTACGCTGTTCAATGTGCTCCTCCTTTGCAGAGTGTTTGGCCAAGACAGTAGGCCTTCCCGGCTCTCTAAAGCCGGTGTTGGTGATCACCACATCATCATCATGTGTATTAGTCGTCTTAACTGGACTAGAGGCTTCAGGGTTCAAAGGGTCATCGCTGGCTTGATCAATAGAAAAGCCAGGGATTTCTGGTGGAACCTCAAGAACCGGCTCTGATGGTTGAAGAACAGAGGCCTGGGGCGTTGCAGTTTGTTGCTCCAGTTCACTGACTTTCGGGTCTTCGACCGGCTTATTCAGCCTTGCCTTCTTGCTGGGCTTGGCTTTGGTTATGGCGGGTTACCACAATTCCAGGTGACGTCATGGCGGGTTACCACAATTCCAGGAGATGACGTCACGACGGGTTATGAATTCTCGCACAAATGAAGAAGGGAAGATTTTTCCTAAGTGTTGAGGATTGCATGAACAAGTTCAAATCAATCTGGGGCCTAATGTTGAGGATATAAATATTAGGTATGACCCGCCCAGGAGGGGCCGGGTTATACCTATGGCGATCTAACATATGAAGCCCATTAGGATATTAAAATGGCGGTTCAAGATAAGGGCCCAAGGTCCAAGGGCGACTTAAGGCCCGTAGGAGTAAACCGCCATATATGTAAGACTTGTATTGTAAGGCATGTATAGATAGTCACCGAGCAGGACACGTTATCTATGAGCCGTCCGACTCTATGAGCCGCTGGGCGTCAACCCGTGTATATAAAGGGACGACCCGGCAGCGGTTCAAGGCAAGAAACAACAGATCGAAAGCTAGGTCAAGCGGATTCGCTCCCTAGTAATCGAGACATAAGCAATACCACCTCAAACTGGATTAGGCCTTTACCTTCACCGCAAGGGGATGAACCAGTATAAACTCATGTGTCCTTTGTCCCGTTTAACCCCTTTAAGCTAACCTAGTTGCGATGGCTCCATGACTAAGTCCTTTCACTAGAACATCTGCCGTGACTATTCCACGACACTTGATCTTAGTTGAACTGCACAAATGATATCCAAATTATAGTTGAACATTCCAGGAGCTTCACGACCAACCTTGATGTTGCTCGATTTTATTGCAACTAATGAAGAAGAAGCTCTATGGGTTTCGTTTTCTGATGGAAAGGGAACCGGGGCTGGAGCCCTTTTCTTAAAAATAAGAAGAAGCTGCTAGCTCATGGGACATTGCTTCAGTTTAGGTGAACTGCACCAAAAGGTCCCATGAATTGAATCATCCATGTTGGTGACTGGTGTCATCCCTTCTACGATGGCGTTGACTGCAGATATGGTTCCCATCACGAGGTATGTTTCTTTTTGGTCTGACCGTTTTCCCAAGATCCTGCATGTTGATCTTGCTCTTGTGCTACTGTTTTGGCACTGCCATGATAAAACAGTAATGTTATTATTTTGCACCTTAATCTAGTGGCACTATTAATTTGAGGCAATGTTTTGGCACCGCTAGTGCCACTGTTTTTTTTATATATCGAAAGAGGGGGTTCCCTCTGATTTCATTAAAGAAACCCAACCATAGAGAACCATTATCCGACAACATCTCAGTGTAAACGGGCAGTTATGCAACTACTACTAGAACGGACTGAGTACTAGCAGAAGACAAGTTCGCCACATAAGCTAGGCAGGTAGGGGGACACAGCACCAGCTCGACCAAGTTTGGATTACAACCCAAATGCTACCACAAAAATATCAGGGGGAAGATAGGGACTGAAAGAGCCAGCTTCAGCATCCTAGTCTAAGCACCCCCGGCCTTCATCCTTGCGACGCACGGTACACCTCGTTTGCCACCTGCTCGACCCTAGTGTCACTGATAAAATGAAGTAACAATACAGTTAAAATAGAGCGAGTGTCCTCTCTATCATTTCATTTCCAATGTAGATAAAGAAAGTGCTTCTCTTTGTTAATATATGTTTCATCAACTAGTCCCATTGTTAATGTTTAAGCGTTTCTGCAAACTGGGGTGCTTAATTTTAGTTGATGTGCACAAAAATAGAGATTTGAATGTCTCAAGGCCCCTCCTTGTACTGCCGCCGTACACTGATGTTCATCACTGGCAGAAGGTGTACCGGGGAGACTTGGGACGATTTCCAGTATGAGGCGTACCGTATGAGGCGTCGCAGGGCCCATCTCGCCCTCGCAGCATGGCATACTATGATACTATCGCAATATTTTCTTCTATTTATTTTGTGTGTTTCATCAACTAGTGCCACTATAATGTAATCACGCTTTTTCATTATCTGTGCAAACAGGGTTATTCAGCTGCATTTTGGTGGAACTGCACAAATGTACGGATGGAACCGGCATATATGCAGAGTGTGAGGTGTGCCAAGTAAAAATTACCGACACCAACCATGCTCCATGCACGCATTGGCATCCACCACCACCAGTGGAATGTGTGGCGCTCTCTGTGGACGGATCTTTCTGGCAGCAAATCCTCTAACCAAATACTAGTAGCTTATATTGGCAGTTTTCTAGGGAGTACTCTTTTCTGAAAGAACACTACTAGGAAAACGGCTATAGCTAATATGGACATTAATGGCGCACCATGTATGTGGTGCGCCACTGCTATATAGCAGTGGCGCACCATGTATAGCAGTGGCGCACCAAATACAGGTACGCCATTATTGGCCACATTACTAATGGCGCACCTGGTGTGTGGTGCGCCATTACTAGTTTTGAAAAAATATATAAAAAAAATGTTAGTAGTGGCGCACTAGTGGATAGTGCGTCATTACTAGTTTTTTAAAAAAAGATTAAAAAAATTGTTAGCAGTGGCGCACTAGGGGATAGTGCGCCATTACTAGTTTTAACTAGTAATGGCGCACTATCCACTAGTGCGCCACTACTAACATGTTTTTTATATATTTTTTTCAAAACTAGTAATGGCGCACCACACACCAGGTGCGCCATTAGTAACCCGTATTCTTAGGTGGTGCGCCATTACTAACTTTCTGAGGTGGCCAAAAATTTCACCAAATGCAACCCCCCCCCCCCCAAGTGGACCGCCTTTTTAGTTTCAAAAAAAGAAAAGAAAATGATAGAAATGTCAAAAAAATAAAAGAAAATAAGATTCCCATGTGATATGTGGTCTAGTTGTTAGCAAAATTTAAGAACATGAATTTTCGACTTTTTTGCAAAATCTCTCGAGAATTTGTAAAATGCGCATAACTTTTGCATACGAACTCCGATGAAAAAGTTTTTTATATGAAAAATCATCTACTCGAAAAGTTATATCCGAATTCCGCTGAAGATTTTTAGAATCCTCAAAAACCTAACAGAAAAAAGTTATGGGGCTTTCAAGATCTGGATAGGCAAAAAAATTAAAAAAAAATCAAACTCAGTAATGGCGCACCTGCCCATGGTGCGCCATTACTATCTTCCCGCCTTCAAAATTCAAACTATATCAAAAAATAAATAAAAAAAGTTAGTAGTGGCGCACCTGCCCAAGGTGCGCCATTACTATCTTCCCGCCTTCAAAATTCAAAATAAATCAAAAAAATAAAAATAAAGTTAGTAATGGCGCACTTGCCCACGGTGCGCCATTACTATGCCGTATATATGGCTCGGCGGGGTCCTCTCCTCCTTACCTCTTCATTTTTCTCCTCCACTCCACCTCTCCTCCACTCCATCTCCCCTCCTCTCCTCCACCATACTCCCCTCCTCCTCTCCGGCGACCTCCTCCTCCTCTCCGGTGACCTCCTCCTCCCTCCTCTCCTCCCCTCCCCTCACGTTTCTCCTCCTCCCTCCTCTCCGGTGAGCTCCTCCTCCCTCCTCTCCGATGATCTCCTCCTCCCTCCTCTCCGGTGAGCTCCTCCTCCCTCCTCTCCGGTGATCTCCTCCTCCCTCCTCTCCGGTGAGCTCCTCCTCCCTCCTCTCCTCCCCTCCCCTCACGGTTTCTCCTCCCTCCTCTCCGGTGAACTCTCCGGCAACCTCCTCCTCCTCTCCGGCGATGTAGGTGAGCTCCTCTCCTGTGACCTCCTCCTCCTCCTCTCCGACGATGTAGGCGAGCTCCTCTCCGGTGACCTCCTCCTCCTCCCTCCTCTCCTCCTCACGGTCTCTCCTCGGCCCTCCTCTCCGGCGAACTCCTCTCTGGCAAAAGAACGTACAAGATCCAAAAACGAGAACAAAATTTAAAAAAATATCATGCAAAAAAACGAGCAAAAAAAAGAGCAAAAAAAGGGCAAAAAAATCGCGATCCAGATTCAAAATTCAAAATAGTAATGGCGCACCGTGGGGGTTAGAATGTGCGCCATTACTATTTTCCCGCTTCCAAATTCAAAAAAAATTGACAAAAAATAATAATAATAAGTTACCAGTGGCGCACCTGAAAAGGTACTAATGGCGCACTACCAGGTGCGCCACTATTATCTGGTATCTGGTGCACCATTAGTACTTGTTACTAGTGGCGTGGTGATAGTGGCGCACCTATAGTGCGCCATTAATGGCAAAAATAGGTGCGCCACTAACAGGCCTTTTCCTAGTAGTGGAAGCACCAATCTATTTTTCTTTATTTGTACACAGTGTCACAACTTTGACACAAAGGTCCAGAGCTATTTTAGGGTGATTGGCATAGTACTCGGAGACTGATTGTAAGCATGATTTTCATTAGCTGTCACACTGATTGTAAGCATGAGCAGGTGGAAGATTAGGTTAGTGCGAAGCTTACCTTAAACCCTACCGCCGCCATTGAAACGAGGCGAGCGTCGAGGGAACCGTGGAGAACGGCGGGGAAGCAACGTCGCGCCATCCGGCCTCCTCTTGCGGTGGGAGAACGAATACTTCTGTGGCTCCGGCTGGCTCTGCACCCTCACAAACGGCACACCGTACTCGATCGATTCGTTATCCTCTGGGTGCTCGACCTTCGACCTGTACGCCCACCACCTCCGCCTGACTTTCGCCTCGGGCGAATCTGTCTGCTCCATCGCCCAGAGGAGACTTGATGAACTCGAAGGACTGCGGCGTGACTGCCGCCGAGGAGTACATGTACATCGCCGCCCTCATCGCCGCCGTCTCGCCCTTCCGCATACATTGCCACATGGCCCTCACCGTCCTTGAAATTCCCTTTCATTGTCAAACCAAGTAAGTATCTCCTTCAACCTGGCTAACTTTGCCTGGTCGCTGCCGGCGATCTGCCTGATTCGCTGCTGCATCCTCTCCATAGATGTCCTTTTGAGTGGTCCGGTGCTAGCTTTGGAAGATGAGAGGAGAGACGGTGGTCTTGCAATAGAGAAGTGGGAGAGGCGAGACGGTGGTTTTGGAATGGAGATGATGGAGAGGAGAGGAAGTGGTTTTGCAATGGAGAAGAGGGAGAGGCGACACCGTGGTTTTGGAATGGAGATGATGGAGACGAGAGGAGGTGGTTTTGCAATGGAGAAGAGGGAGAGGCGAGATGGTGGTTTTTGAATGGAGATGATGGAGAGGAGAGGAGGTGGTTTTGCAATGGAAAAGAGGGAGAGGAGCGTGCGGCGGCGATTTAGGATTGGACGAGAGGGCCGGCGCGTTGTGACTGGATCAAAATAGAAATCAATTTACCCTTCAATTAAGAAAGCGACCCCACATTAACTAGTCTCCCTTTTATTCTAGGCCATAATTGACCATGATTTTCGCAAATAAAATATATGTTATACGTTGCAAAAATAATATAATTTGAAAGTACATTCAGATACGAACCAAACGATACAATTTTTGGTGACATGCATTCACATTTTGCTTGTCAAATACAGTGCGTGGTCAAACTTTGACCCAAAATACACAAAACAAAAAAATACTTCCAAGACAAGCGCCGCTCTTCCGCTCTTCTCCTCTTAAACCACCGCCGCTCCTCTCCTATTCCAATCTAAATCCAGTGCCGCTCCTCTCCTCTTCCATTTCAAAACCACCGCCCCTCCTCTCCTGTTCCGATTCAAAACCAGCGTTGCTCCTCTCCCGTTCTAATCCAAAACCAGCGCTTCTCCTCTCCTCTTCCATTCAAAAACCACCGCCGGCGAGTGAAGGTGTTGTGGAGAAGTAGATCGATGGAGGAGTACAACCGATACGTGAGGATCGCAGACGGCGACCCTGTGAAGCTAGCTAGGATGTTGGAGATGCAGACTTGGTTTGGCAACAAGGACCAACTAGCGGCGATGGCGACATCCATGGCCAAATATCTACAACAGAGAGAAAAGGCGGCGATACTCCCAGAGGGAGTCGCGCGGGAGTACATAGAGCTGCTCCTCTGGGCCATGGAGCAAACAGATTCACCGAATCCGATTGTGAGGGAGCGGTGGTGGGAGTATCGATCCCAGATGGAGCATCCACCAGAGATTGAAGGATCGAGCATCTACAGGGTGCCGTTTGTGAGGGTGTCGTGCCAGAGCGATCCGGTGGAGTCTTCGTTGACCGAACCCAACTGCAAGAGGAGAAAAGCAGTTGGCCCGACAACGCTTCCCCGCCATCCTCTCCCTCGCCGTTCACATCGTCTCACGGGGCGGCTGTCTGCCGCCGAGGAATAGGAGGGGACTGCCCCCCCCCCCCCAGCCCAATAGTCGGGTAGGTTGTGAATTGTCAGAAGGAGCTTAGGGTTGTCAGTATTTGCAGGTTGTAAATTGTGTTTTGTGTTGTGTATTTTGAGAGTACTTTCAAATATGAATGTCTTTTGAATTTTAGATTTGCAGAATTGAGCATATGAAGTATTTTATGAATTCTAGAGATCTATTTTTAGCACTTAAAAATGCAGTTTCATAGGAGTATAAAAGTGCAGACAATGTGATTCTCAGAGAAGAAACTGCAAGTTTCAGTTTCAGATAAGAAACTGCTTCAGATAAGAAACTGCAACTTTCAGAGGCAGAGCATTTATATTAACACGGCCTTTTCAAACAGTGTTAACATCATGTTGGAAGTTTTATTCATGGTCGAAAATGGAACTACTAGCCAGTTAACATCATGCTGATCCACATTCATGCATAGCACATCTTCATATGATGCACAGTCAAAAAGATATGATATTTTCAAAATGCCCACACAATGTCAAGTGTGCGAAAAACAGAGAAAACGAGGGACAAAGTTTTGGCAAGTGTTGGATGTGGTGTGCGTAGATGACAATGGGGACCCACATGTCAATAAAGGCAGAGGCAAAAAATTTGAAGATATTTTCCCTGCATAGGTGGAATCGAACCCGGGCGGAGCAGCTGCCGGGTAGTGTCACTTGGCCACTAGGCTAGTTCAGTTGTTTCGTTACTAATAAGGCACTTCCTCAGGTGGTCGGATCTCCTCCTGCGCCTTTGTGCGCTCGCCGCGACACCGCTGTCTGCCATTATGAACATGCTGAACAAACGAGAGGAATCTGAAGAGGACTGTACGTGGAGAGGCGAACAGTCGGGACCCACCAGGACTATGGCCGTACGCAAGCAAGTGCCTCATCGAAAAAATACTTCCTCCTAATGCTATACTGACATTGGGGCCCACGGGTTTGTCAACATAGTTACATTTTTTTAGGTGCTTCAACATAGTTACTATAGGAGACATATTCCCAACGAAGCCGGGGAGGTGGCAGGTATCATTTATTATCACTGGGGCAGCAAGTATCAGCTGGGTTTTGGGCTGCCCCGTCTAGGCTTTCTTTTTTAACATAGTAATCGTGCACGTATAATCATAGAGAGAAATTTCTTGAGTCATTCTAGTTAAGACATAATTATCTCATATCGAACATGCACGCAGCAAGGACTTCTCAACCAGACAACCATAGAAACACACTAATACAACAGTACCTTAGTCAAACTACAAGTCAGACCAGAGATGTACATTTACAACACAACCAACTCCAACTGTACCTAATGACCTACAGAGTTATTCATACAATATTATGGTTTCAAACGTGCAAGGTATATCACAAGCTGTATCAAACTGCATGATGAGTGCGGTGCAGGGACGGGGGATCCGAAAATAGTTTCCCTTTATTTACAGAATCACAAAATAATCACCAAAAAAGAGTGGAAAGCATGGAACATTGGTTACTATTTTCTATAAGCGGGTTCGACCAAGGGAATTTCAGATTGCACTGGTTCTGCATATGTTGCATGCGTCCATGGACTGAAAGCAGAACATGCAAATAAACAAACTAACAGGTAAACATATTATGACATGTAACACCATATACAACATTAAATTCTTTCTGTTCTCATTGTGGTAAATTCAACATGTTAGGTTGCATATACTAACGTTAGGACTGACACAATATAAATTACACCTTCCGCAGAATCAGTAAAAATTACACCTTCCGTAGAATCAGCAAGTATTCTGCTTGCAAGCAACACAATGGCTGGCAAAAAGTATCTTCTGAAAAGAAACACAATCTGCTCTCTTTCTGTACAAGTACAATCCGTAAAACCTCTCTCCACATCCCACGGCGCCAAACAGTGCCACCGCCCTGCACTCGTCCATCCGGATGCATCTGTCGCCGAGACTCAGCTGCACCATGCTGCCAAGACCCACCGTCATCGACGCGGTAGATGCCACGCCGCTCCACCTGCCAACCTCCACCCACCGTCGTCGCTCAAGCCCTTGTCACCCGGAGCCCACCACCTACAGCAACCCTTTCCCGTAAACCCAAGCCTCCCAAGACGGCGCCTCCATGGAGGGTACGACACACATGGTGCTGCCGCCGCCGCCCAATCCAAGGCAGATTTTGGACTTCCATCCGGGAGGGGGTCGGGTGTGGATAGGAGGGACCTCGATTGTGCCTCCAAGGAGGAAAACGACATCGAGAGACGTCACCACTGTTGGGCCAGTCGACCAAAGTTTCCTCCGGTCCCAATCCTACAATATCTATCTCTTCTGCTCCAGATCCGACAACCTCGAGCTGCCATCAACCGGAACCTACAGGGAAGATAGTACCATAGGGGAAGTACAACCCTCCAAATCGGTTGGCGAGGAAGGTCTGCTCCGCGCGCACCACCCCGCACCACATCCGTGTCGGGGAGCAGAGTCCTGAGCCAGAGCAGCCTCCCCACGGAGTCAGCCGGACTTTAAGATTTATGAAAGTTCATTGGTCGACTGACTTTAAGATTTATATGACCAAGAGATGCAAACACTCAATAAGTCCAAAAAAATTGGCTGCCATTAGATTTGAGATAACCGTAACTCCCCCTGACGTACAGTTGCAGCCACAGAATATGTTGGACATTCAGATAGACCCGGCCTTAATATGAATCCATTGAGAAAAATTAATGTGATGAACAGCTTCCGATATATCCATAACCTACTGTATTTATCCACCTTATGTTCCAGGGTCCCCATCATACAGACCAAGGTTTCCAGTTATGCGTGTGGTAAGAAATGCATGTGAATCAAGTAAATTGTGATCTCCTGATGCAAAATATGTTATGGTTACACTATAAGAATAAGGTGTTTAGAGTAGTGTGAGTTACCTCCCAATTGGTGCCTCTATCTGAAGATCAAACACAATTCTGTATTTGTTCGAGTGTAAACATTAATTTGATCTGTACCTAGCACCTGGTCATTAGTACAAAAGGACCTTGTTACTGACTGCAATACCTTCAACTAAAAAGTGAAAGATGATATTCAACACGCATGCACACACCTTTGTGAGGAAATAAAAGACAATTGTGACTAACCCTGGCTTTCTGTAAAGTTGATCATGGTTGCCATTACAGTAAAAAAAATTGGGTTATTAAGAAATATAATCCTCGAATCATTAGTAGTGTACAGAAGCAATGCATGTGCACTTTCAGAGCCAACGACGGATCGGCTTGACCCATTGCCCATCTGGGGAAGAAAGAGTTTCTAGATCTGCACATATGCAGTCTTCAAATCATTAGAACTCCTTGGTAAAAATATACACATATTCTGCATCATCTAATGTGAGAACTGTCATACATAGACAAATAGTAAGATGCCAAATGAGAGTGCACAAACAAAACACTATATTCCCCTATAAGATTGCTCTCTCAGGAATAAAATGTAGTTATATCTTTTTAATGGTACAAAATACAGTTGTCGGCATGGAATAAAAGGCCATCGAAGCTGCACTATCAGTTTGAAATATGATTCAGAAGTGAAAATGTTTTAGATCCATTGACAATATAAGAAATTGGATTATCCACACAAAACGGAAGATCGAAATAAAAAGTAGGAAATGAGAACGAAAGGACATACATATGTGTGAACATTCGATGATTTCCATGTAAGAGGTATGCAATGTGATGAACAAGAGTAAGCTCATCAAGCAAAATAGTTGTCAGTTTTTCACCTTAGCAATTCAATCATAGTTACTATCACTGCAATTAACAACAAAGAGCATATACTCAGCCTTAGACAAGTAGCATAGACCAACCTTTTCAACTAATTCTTCTTGCAGGACGGTCCAAGTTCCTGGAGCTAAAAAATTGCAGGCGGCGTTAGATGGCAGCATTGTACTTGGGCTCAAGTGTACATGGTTACCTTGGAGGACATGTATAATGGATAAACAGAAAAATGACTAATCATTAATGCATTTGTCTTAAGTATACACATGTGATTCATTCAACACGTTAATCTGATGCATCCAATAATTAGATAATTACATGTGGACCTCTTTGTGTGTACACTGTATATACCTTGATCGTTATTGAAGATTTGGATGCCATTGCTGGTAGTGTAGCTCCGGCGATAAGCACTGCCGAGCCTTCCGGTGGCGCACTGATTGCCCTTCGGTTCATGCTAACTTCTGCACATCGATTGGTTATACCATACACACTGCATGCACATATAGTACACAACAATTTCAGATTTAAGCCTGGAAACACAGTCATACAATACTCCCCCATACAGAACAACTTCAGATTTAAGATTGGGAGGCTGGGACAAAGTACCAACCACAAGGTAATGAATGTTCAACCACATACTATAGGCGTGTGTCAATGAGCTCTATATCCAGAGAAGTATCTCACTAATTGTTTTGACCCTTTTTATAGTGACTGTGCATCAAAGCAGTAAGCATAAGATGGAGATATTCCTGAGCAATTTTCCGTTGCCTATGCCTATGCTCCAATTTCCTTCGCACCCTTTCCTCAGATTGCTTTGAAGAAAAGAGCCGGAGAGAACCATTATTTGTGTTGTTGGTTCATCACAAACCAGATTGTTTTCAGAAAAAATGTTTTGGCTGGTTAACAGAAGAAGAAAAAGAACAGAGAAGTTCTTGGCTCAGCGGTGCATCTAGGGCTGGTCACGTAGTCCTGACCGGAGAGGACCTCCGCGCTGTCGAGCTCTTCATGGGTTGGTGCATCCCGATTCTCCACGATCCGAGACCCTATCTGACAGCCTGCAGAGCGCGTAGGCGGGGCAAGTGGAGGTATACCTAGGTCGCTGCCGCGTGCACGGAGGAGCAGCCGGAGTGTTGGGCGGCGAGGTTGGTGAAGGAGGCGCGGCGGGCGAGGATCTGGTCGCGAAGCTCGCCGAGGCGCGCCGCGACATCGGTGCGCGTTGTGGCGGAGATGACCCGGCCCTTGGGATCCTTCCCGGATGTAGGACGCCCGCCCCGTCTCCTCCCCCGCCGCCGCAAACGCCATCTCCCCATTCCACCGCTGTTTTCCGCTCCGGTTACTTCGGTGGTTGGTTCCGTTCGCTCGCGCCCTCGATAGCAGAGGAGGAACGACAGGCGGCGGTGGCGGCGATGGGAATAGGGAGGAGTTCTGTGGCGGCTGGGGGAGGGGGCGCTATGGTTGAAGTTGGAGACGTGATGTGTGTTTTTTTTGCAACCGAGACGTGATGGCAGACTGGTAGAACATTCAATCTTCTCCATTCGTTTCGATGGCAGACCACCGAAGTAATACGGGCACTCAGATATAATTAAGTGGAGTAGATCTGACGGTGCTGGTTTTCTTGTGTACAGTAAGTTTGGTGGTTTAGACTAATTCATGTTTGCTCCTTTAATAGTAGTATATTAATAGTAGTATATAGATGCGCAGCCCACGACATGCTGGTTTGTATTTTCTTGAGGGCCGTCATGTATCGACCGGTCTATGGACCTCCCATCCGAGATTTTATTTTTCCTGAAATATCGGCAGTCCAATTTATGTATTTTTTTTAAAAAACGCAGAGGTATGTTCTATTTTTCTATATAAGAATAGGAACGCCTGGTCCAACTTATGTTTCCCTTCTAACTATATTATATTTTTTTTTAAATTATTTTATATGTTATTATATATTATTGTTATTGTCATCATATATTTAACAGGTACTTACATATGTAAGAAAACAATATCCCACGTCTTATTAACTTATAAAAATAATTTCTTAACAATAAAATCCTGGATTTTTTTGGCAACGAAAATCATCATGATTGTGTACAAAAGCTTGGTAAGATTTAATGACCAATGTAATAATAAATCATTTATTATTTAAATATATTTATAACAAAATGCTCAACCCCTGTTTATTTTTTGATAATATTGATGCGCCCACCCCAACATTATAATTAGAATCAGCCCAGCAAAATCGTGTATTTCGATAAAGTGTAAATGGCCTGTAATTTTTTAGGAAAAAATAAATGGGCCGCATAACGCTACATTATTTGTTCACCCAGCCCAGGTAATGAACTGTAATTTAAAAAAAATTAAATTGACTGTAAATTCTACCCCGCAAAAAAGACTGTAAATTCTGAAAAAATGGGTTGAATACGTGCCACATTTTTGGAGGTTGAAATGTGGGCCAATAGGTCGAAGTCAACGCAAGTCGTTGTCAACTTAGTCAACAAATGATTCTGACATCGTTAGCCGTTGGATTTACATCCAACGACCGACATCCATCTCAATCTCTCGTCTTCTTCCTCCAGCGCCGCCGGGACCACCTGCTCCCGCCTCCTGCTGCTCGCAGCTCTGCTTAGCACGCTTCTTTGTGAAACGCTACTCCACCATTGGCCAGGCCATCCCTCCACCCTTCCACACCTCCTCTTCTTCTCCACCGACTGCCGAACCACACCGCACCAGAACCAGTTAACCCTCGTACACCTCTCCGTCTGCGACTCTACTCCCGCGTCTTTCGATCTCCGGCTCGTTGCTGTCCGGGACCTCGCCATCGTCCACCACCTTGGATGCGCTCGGCGCGGAGTGGTCAACGTGGTCAACGAACGACACCATCGGAAGTAGACTGTGCGTGGAGAGGCTGACAGCTGGGTCCACGGCCGCACGCAAGGAAATGCCTCCTTATTACACGCAAAATAATGATTCCCCCGCTGACAGGTCGGACCCACCAGCTATATCTTCACACGCAAGGAAGTGCCTCCTTATTACGCACAAAAAAATAAATACCCACCTACGAGCTGGGACCCACCATAATGGGAGGCTGACTTGTGGGCCAACTAAGTTGACGGGGACGGACGCAAGGAAATGCCTCCTTATTACACGCAAAATAATGATTCCTTCACCTGACAGCTGGGACCCACCGGAAGGGCCTCTGTATTTCGCAAAAAAAATGTTCCCCCCGCTGACAGGTCGGACCTACCAGCTATATCTTCGCACGCAAGGAAGTGCCTCCTTATTACGCACAAAAAAATAAATACCCACCTACGAGCTGGGACCCACCATAATGGGAGGCTGACTTGTGGGCCAACTAAGTTGACGGGGACGGAGGGCTTTGTCAACTTAGTCAATATGAACGATTCTAGCTTCAGTGACCATACGATGTCCATCCAACGGTCGTAGTGCTTCTTCAACCTCTGGTCTTCTTGCTCCAGCCACCCAAATCAGCGCCGGTCGTGCCGCGTGCTCCTGCCTCCCGTGGCCGGCTGTGATGCCACGGAGGCCTCACCGCCCCCTACTACTCCCACCACTGGCCAGGCCATCCCTCTACTCACTTGTAACGCCCACGATGCGGCTATATCTCCCACGTGTCGAGGCACGACTTAGAGGCATAACCGCATAGTGGTTTTGTCGCAAGAAGGGTCATCTTCACACAATCCCATGTAATGAACAAGAATGGGATAAAGAGTTGGCTTACAATCGCCACTTCACACAATACATAAATATATATCATACATCATCCAAAATACAAACATATAGACCGACTACGGTCAAAATCCAGATGAAAATAAGACAACCCCAAATGCTAGATCCCCAATCGTCCCAACTGGGCTCCACTACTGATCATCAGGAAAAGACACATAGTAACGACCACGTTCCTCGTCGAACTCCCACTTGAGATCGACCCCATCATCGGCACTGGCATCGTCGGCACCTGCAACTGTTTTGGTAGAATCTGTGAGTCACGAGGACTCAGCAATCTCACACCCGCGAGATCAAGACTATTTAAGATTATAGGAAAGGATGGTGTAATGAGGTGGAGCTGCAGCGGCAATAAGCATAATGGTGGCTAACATACGCAAGAGAGAGCGAGAAGAGAAGCAACGGAGCGGTCGTCATCTAGCAATGACCAAGAAGTGATCCTGAACACCTACTTACGTCATACATAACACAGACCGTGTTCACTTCCCGGACTCCGCCGAGAAGAGACCATCACGGCTACACACGCAGTTGATGTATTTTAATTGGGGTCAAGTGACAAGTTCTCTACAACCGGACATTAACAAATTCCCATCTGCCTCATAACCGCGGGCACGGCTTTCGAAAGATAATACCCTGCAGGGGTGTCCCAACTTAGCCCATCATAAGCTCTCACGGTCAACGAAGGATAAACCTTCTCCCGGAAAGACCCGATCAGTCTCGGAATCCCGGTTTACAAGACATCTCGACAATGGTAAACAAGACCAGCAAAGCCGCCCGAATGTGCCGACAAATCCCGATAGGAGCTGCACATATCTCGTTCTCAGGGCACACCGGATTGTCCAAGCTTCCGATAGGCTAGACCAGAGTTGCCCCTGGTGGCCACCGGCGACTGACAGTTTGGACCAATACTCAGAGGAGCACTGGCCCGGGGGTTTAAAATAAAGATGACCCTCGGGCTCTAGAAAACTCGGGGGAAAAAGGTATAGGTCGCAAATGGTAAAACCAAGGTTGGGCCTTGCTGGAGGAGTTTTATTCAAGGCGAACTGTCAAGGGGGTCCCATAAATCACCCGACCGCATAAGGAACGCAAACTCAAGGAACATAATCCCGGTATATCAGAAACTAGGGCGGCAAGAGTGGAACAAAACACCAGGCATAAGGCCGAGCCTTCCACCCTTTACCAAAATATATAGATGCATTAATTAAATAAGAGATATTGTGATATCTGTAACACCCCGAGAATCATGCTACAGTAACTCTCTATGATTAAGCTAATCATGTTGCTAAACAGGGCTTGATCACATTGGAATCACATTTCTTTTCAAACTCCTAATCCAAACTTCAATTAAATTTAAAGTGGAAAATAAAAGTTTTCAAAAATTTAAACAAAAATGTTCGGGCCATGTCGATTATTGCATCGGTAATTATGGTGAAGTAATCACATTTTTATAAAATGCCTAAATGCTTTTAAATGAATTAAAATAGAAAAGAAAATAAATAAATAAAGAGAAAACAGAACAAAAGGAAAAAAAGAAAACAAACAAGAGAAGGAAAAGCCCCCCACTGGACCCTGACCCAACTGGGCCGACCCCAGGCCCAGCCGGCCTAGCCCACCTCCCCGGGTCGCCCTCCCCTTCCCTGTTCCCCCGACCGGCGTGGGAACAGGGGCAGGTCCCCGCCGCACCCCCTCGCCGGCGACGGGGGAGGATAAGGACGCCAGCGCCCCCGCCTCCTCGGGCCCCTCTCCCACTCGCCCCCCGCTCACCCTCTCGGCCTCTGCGCCTCTCCCTCTCCCCCCCAGATCCACGCCGCTCCCTCCTTCCCCACCGCCCGAGCGCGGTCGCCGACGTGCCGCCGTCGTTCCCGCGGCCACCGAGCCCCGTTCCCCTCTCCGACAAGCCCGACCGCTCCACCTTCTTCATCTACTTCCTCTCCGCCCTCAGGATCGAGCCCGACGCCACCACAGCCTCGGGATCGAGCTCCTCCCCAACCCCGGCCGTCGCCGATCGCCGTCGCCGTACGCCTCCGACGAGCCTCCCCGAGCACGCCGCCGTCCCCCTATAGCCTCGCCGTGAGCTTCTCCCCCTCCTCCCCTGTCCTTTCGCTCTTGCGCGCCCCCTAGCTGCTTTCCCCACGCGCGCCCGAACGCAGCGCCGCGGAGCTCGTCGCCTGCGGGTCTCCGGTGACCAATTGGTCATGGGCGTATGCCCGTTAGCTTGACCGCATCGTGCAGCACCCGCCTAGCTGGTTAGTTTGGCCGCTCGCGCGCTCTAACGCCGCACCCGCGCCAGCCCGAACTCCGGCGCCGCTTCTACTCGTCGCCGGCGCCGTTTCCGGCAGCTCCAGCTTCGGCCGGCCTCACCACACGACGCGGCGGGCTCTCCCCGTTCGAACGCGCCCGCCCGCGCCCGTGTAGGCCCCCTGTAGACGAATCCCGACGAGGCCGAGCGCCCTCCGCCGCGTTTTCATGCTCGCCGGCGTTCAACCGCCGGCCTACTGAGCTGGCACACCTGGGGCCACCCCTGGGTCACTGCCAGCGGGCCCCGCAGGCCCCGTTGACTGGGTCAACCCAGTCAACGTGCTGACTGGGCAGGCCCCAGCCACTTACGTGCGGGCCCCACCACTTAAATAACTAATTAAAATGATTTTATAATTAAAAGTAATTAGTTTAGCTAATTAGTCACTGACATGTGGGACCCAGCTGCTAATTAACCACGTTTAATTAAAATAACCCACTGTTAGCCCTCTCTCTATGACACGTAGGACCCACTGGTCAGTTTGACCTGGTCAGCGAGTCTGTTGACTGCTGACATCATCAGCACGTCATGCTGACGTCATTTTATCTTTTCCATTAAATTCAAATAACTCCAGAAATTCAAATAATCTTTGAAAATTCATATCTTTTAAACCGTAACTCGGATGAAAATGTTTTCTACATGAAAGTTGCTCAGAACGACGAGACGAATCCGGATATGCAGTCCGTTCATCCACCACACCTCCCTAACCTATCGAACTCGCAACTTTCCCACTCCGGTCCGTCTGTCCGAAAACGCGAAACATCGGGAATACTTTCCTGGATGTTCCCCCCCTTCGCCGGTACCACCTACTGTCGCGTTAGGACACACCTAGCACCGCTCATTGTCATGTCATGCATCGTCATGTTATGTTTGCATTGTATTTACTGTTTCTTCCCCCCTCTTCTCTCCGGTAGACTACGAGACCGACACTGCTGCTGCCCAGTTCGACTACGGAGTTGACGACCCCTCCTACTTGCCAGAGCAACCAGGCAAGCCCCCCCCCTTGATCACCAGATATCGCCTATTCTTCTCTACACTGCTTGCATTAGAGTAGTGTAGCATGTTACTGCTTTTCGATATCCTATCCTGATGCATAGCCTATCCTTGCTACTACTGTTGTTACCTTTACCTGCAATCCTACATGCTTAGTATAGGATGCTAGTTTTCCATCAGTGGCCCTACATTCTTGTCCGTCTGCTGTGCTATACGAGGTCGGGCATGACCCAGAAAAGTGTGTCCGGCCAAATGGGATCGAGCGTGTTGGGTTATGTGGTGCACCCCTGCAGGGAAGTTTATCTATTCGAATAGCCGTGTCCCTCGGTAAAAGGACGACCTGGAGTTGTACCTTGACCTTATGACAACTAGAACTGGATACTGAATAAAATACACCCTTCCAAGTGCCAGATACAACCCGGTGATCGCTCTCTAACAGGGCGACGAGGAGGGGATCGCCGGGTAGGATTATGCTATGCGATGCTACTTGGAGGACTTCAATCTACTCTCTTCTACATGCTGCAAGATGGAGATGGCCAGAAGCGTAGTCTTCGACAGGACTAGCTATCCCCCTTTTATTCTGGCATTCTACAGTTCAGTCCACTGATATGCCCCTTTACACATATACCCATGCATATGTAGTGTAGCTCCTTGCTTGCGAGGACTTTGGATGAGTACTCACGGTTGCTTTTCTCCCTCTTTTCCCTTTTTCTATACCGGATTGTCGCAACCAGATGCTGGAGTCCAGGAGCTAGAGATCCCGAGGATGATTCTACATGGAGTTCGGCTTCGAGGAGTAGTTAGGAGGTCCCAGGCAGGAGGCCTTGCCTTTTCGATCGTTGCTACTTTTGTGCTAGCCTTCTTAAGGCAAACTTGTTTAACTTATGTCTGTACTCAGATATTGTTGCTTCCGCTGACTCGTCTGTGATCGAGCACTTGTATTCGAGCCCTCGAGGCCCCTGGCTTGTATTATGATGCTTGTATGACTTATTTATGTTTTAGAGTTGTGTTGTGATATCTTCCCGTGAGTCCCTGATCTTGGTCGTACACATTTGCGTGCATGATTAGTGTACGGTCAAATCGGGGGCATCACAATATCCCAACATATCCATGTTCCAACATGGAACAACTTCAACTTCACCTGCAACTAGCAACGCTATAAGAGGGGCTGAGCAAAAGCGGTAACTTAGCCAAACAACGGTTTGCTAGGAAAGGATGGTTAGAGGCTGACATGGCAAAATGGGAGACATGATATAGCAAGTGATAGGTAGCGGAGCATGGCAATAGAGCGAACAACTAGCAAAGCAAAGATAGAAGTGATATCGAGGGTGGTCAACTTGCCTGCAAGGTTCTCAGAGTTGTCGAAAGCTTGATCCTCGTAAGCGTACTCAACAGGTTCCTCATTCACGAACTCGTCTCCCGGCTCTACCCAAGACAAGAACACAAACAAACGGAACCACAATCAACAACGAGAAATGCACAAGCAACATGATGCAAAACATGTATGATATGCAAGATATGATATGCGATGCATATGCGTGCTCCGGAAGGGAAATGATGAACATGGCAGTAACTTGGCAAACCAAGCATGCCACTGGAAAGATGAGATGATTTCGGTCGAAATCGATATAAAGATCACCGGAATCGGATGCACGGTTTGCAATTGGCAAGCAAAACAAGAATGACACGAATCTGCGATTAACAGCAAGATAGCACTTAAAATGCAACAAGTAACAATGCTACAGCATCCCAACATAGCAACAAAGCACATGGCAGTAATCTACAGGAGATGCTTGACAAAAGATGAACACTGAGCTACGGCTAGATCACAACATATCAAGCTCAAACAAGCATGGCAAAGATACAAAAGATAACAGGATCACAGACTTGGAGAAAAACTGGACATGGCAGTAAACAGCATCAGGTAGCAATGTTCAGAGCATGAGATCAACATGCTACAGGTACTTAACATAGCAAAACAAGGCATGGCAGTGTTCTACTAAATGCACATGACAAAAGTCCCTTACTGACCATAAGCCAAAAATGACCAGAAGATATGATGGCAAGCATGTAAACATAGCAAGTTTCGTTATCAGGTTTCAGACTTAGCAGAAAACAGAGCATGGCAGAAATAATAATATGTAGGCCTCTTTGTGAGCTTGATGCACTCACTACAGAGCAATTCACTACAAAACAAGCACATCTACAGCAAGATGGCATGCTTATGAAGCTATCCATGGCAAGAACAATTGCATAGCATGTATGGATCAACTACAACAAGCTTGGCAAAAGTAAATATCATGTTAAGAATCTGCCAGAACTATTTTATAGCAAAAGTAGAGCAAGATTGAGTCATGCTATGGCACTCCATAATTGCAAAATATTGCAGGAATGGATCAATTACAACTATAGCTACAAAAAACCCTTACTGAACATCTCCAAAATATGCATGGATCTCTCTGTAGCATCAAGTTTACACGGCAACAAAATAACAGCAGACAAGGACTTGGAGAAATCACCGAGTCCCTGAAATCAGAAATATTACGGGGCCTACTTTCCATGCTTGTGCTAGTCACCACAGAGATCACAAAAATACATGGACTACACCAATGGAAAGATGGCATGGCATACTTCAAAACACATGTAGAGCTCATGCTCATAAGATGCACAGATTAAATGATACAAAAAATGACAAATCTCCAAGTTCTGTCAAGAACCAGAGAATAACAGCAACTAGCCCTCTTCCAACAGAGCTTTGGGCATCAAGATGACCTCTAATGAACATGGTGCAATTGAACAAACTTAAGAGCATCACGAGACGAACAATTTGACATATTACACGCGCGAATCGAAGCTACATGCAAGGAGTTATGGCATCACGAACAAGTGCACATGCTGTAGATTTCCAACACTTGGAAAAAATAGAGGGGGGCTCGGGTCTTAACGCTCGCAGAGGGATCCAGATCGAGATCCGATCGGGGAAGACGGCTCGAGCTCGGCTCCGGCCTCGACGGAGGACTCCGGCGACGGGAGGGAAGGAGGAGGTTGCGGCGAGGGGGACCGGAGGGAGGAGAAGGCGGCGGCACCGGCGGGCGGCGGC
>NC_057805.1:25318903-25348889 GCF_018294505.1 Triticum aestivum
CGGCGACGGCGCGAGCGTGCCACGTGGCGGCTCGGGAGTGGTTGCGGTGGGCGGCGCGGTTGTCCGGCGGACGCGTCCGCCCGCGGAGAGGGGATTTAGGGTTTCCGGAGACTGCGAATGTATTTCGGGATGCCCACATATTTATAGGTAGAGGGAGCTAGGAGAGTCCAAATGAGGTGCGGTTTTCGCCCACACGATCGTGATCGAACGACCTAGAGCATGGAAGAGAGTTTGGTGGGTTTTGGGCTGTTTTATAGGGGGTTTTTGCTGGACACTCAAATGGACTTTGCGGATGCCCGGTTAACCGTTGGAGTACCAAACGACCTCCAAATGGAACGAAACTTGACCGGTAGACTTCGGGTGGTATAATAAGGCCACTTGACAAGCCTCGGTCCATTCCGAGAAAGTTTGACACCCGCACACGAAAGAAAACAAGAGGGGGTGCACCGGAGGAGATAGGAGCGCCGGATTGGAAAACGGACAACGGGGAAAATGCTTGGATGCATGAGACGAACACGTATGCAAATGCAATGCACATGATGACATGATATGAAATGCATGACATGACAAAAAGCAAAACGAAAGACAAAACCCGACAACGGAGGGAATATCATATCACATAGCCGAAAATGGCAAGAGTTGGAGTTACAAATATGGCAAGTTACATCCGGGGTGTTACAACACTCCACCACTACGAGAGGATCTCGTCCCGAGATCTAGGACTGAAAGAACTCTGGATATTCGGAACGGAGATGGTCCTCGCGTTCCCAGGTGGCTTCCCGGTCGGAATGGTGCGACCACTTCACTTTCAGGAATTTGATTGACTTGTTTCGAGTCTTGCGCTCAGTTTCTTCAAGAATAGCAACGGGGTGCTCATGATAAGACAAATCTTCTTGGAGGTCAATCTCTTCGAAGTTGATAGTGCGCTCAGGCGTCTTGAAGCACTTGCGGAGCTGTGACATGTGGAACACATCGTGCACGTTCGCGAAGTTGGAAGGAAGCTCAAGTTGATAGGCGAGGTCGCCTCTTTTGCCAATGATCTTGAAAGGACCCACGTATCTAGGGGCAAGCTTCCCTTTGATACCGAAGCGACGAGTGCCTTTCATTGGAGAGACGCGGAGGTAGACATGGTCTCCGATCTCGAAAGCCAAATCACGGTGCTTACTATCATAGTAACTCTTCTGGCGCGATTGCGCGGCTTTGAGATTATCACGGATGACTTTACACATTTCTTCAGCTTCTGTGATTAAGTCATTGCCAAGAAGTTGGCGTTCACCAGTCTTTGACCAATTGAGAGGAGTACGGCACTTTCTGCCATAGAGAATCTCGAATGGGGCCTTGCCCGAACTCGCTTGGAAGCTGTTGTTGTAGGAGAATTCAGCATATAGAAGACAATCTTCCCATTTCATGCCGAAGGAAATGACACAAGCCCTGAGCATATCTTCAAGAATTTGATTGACTCGCTCGACTTGGCCACTAGTTTGAGGATGGAAAGCTGTGCTGAAGCGAATGTTTGTACCCATGGCCTTCTGGAAGGAGTCCCAGAACTTAGAGGTGAAGATGCTTCCACGATCAGAAGAAATCAATTGTGGAATGCCGTGCAAGGAGACAATTCTGGAGGTGTATAGCTCTGCCAGCTGAGCTGCTGTGATAGATTCTTTGATTGGAAGGAAATGAGCCACTTTAGAAAGCTTGTCAATGACAACGAAGATAGCATCATTTCCGCGCTTGGACTTTGGAAAACCAGTCACGAAGTCTATTTCAATATGATCAAACTTCCATTCTGGGATAGCAAGAGGTTGGAGGAAACCAGCTGGTCGTTGGTGTTCTGCTTTCACTCTTCGGCAGACATCACATTCATTCACGAATTGGGCAATTTCTCGCTTCATTCGAGTCCACCAATACGACTGCTTGAGGTCATGATACATCTTCGTACTTCCAGGATGAATGGACAGGAGGGAATTGTGCGCCTCGTTCATTATGACTTTCCTTAGATCACCTTTAGGAACCACAATCCGATCCTCGAAGAATAAAGTGTCTCTGTCATCAATGCGATAGCACTTGTATTTGGAAAGACCCTTGTCGATACCACGTTTCACCTTCTTCACCATGGCATCAAGGAGTTGTGCCTCACGAATTTGATCTTCCAAAGTAGGAGATACTATGAGGTTGGCAAGAAAGCCTTGAGGAACAACTTGGAGATTGAGCTTGCGGAAAGCTTCACAAAGATTCGGTTGGAAAGGCTTGAGAATTAAGTTGTTGCAATAAGCCTTCCTTCTTAAAGCATCTGCAATGACATTGGCCTTGCCTGGAGTATATTCAATACTCGGATTGTACTCTTGAATCATTTCGACCCATCGAGTCTGCCTGAGGTTGAGGTTGGGCTGAGTGAAGATATACTTGAGACTCTTGTGATCGGTGAAAATGTCCACTTGTCTTCCCAACAAGAGATGTCTCCACGTTATCAATGCATGGACAACTGCCGCCAACTCAAGATCGTGAGTGGGGTAGTTCTTCTCGTTGGGCTTCAACTGACGAGAGGTATAGGCCACAACTTTCTTCTCTTGCATTAACACAGCACCGAGACCTTGGAGAGAAGCATCACAGAAAACTTCAAACGGCTTGGATTCATCAGGAGGAGTCAAGACAGGAGCTGTGACTAGTTTCTCTTTGAGAGTGTTGAAAGCAACGTCACACCCAGGAGACCAGACATACTTCACATGCTTCTGAAGGAGGTTTGAAAGAGGCTTTGCAATCTTAGAGAAATTCTCAACGAATCTTCGGCAATAGCTTGCAAGACCAAGAAAACTGCGAAGCTGCTTGACATTTTGAGGAGGTTCCCAATTCACAACTGCGGACACCTTCTCGGGGTTAACAGCGATGCCCTTAGCAGAAATGATGTGACCAAGGAAAAGAACTTCATCGAGCCAAAACTCACATTTAGAGAACTTCGCATAGAATTGATACTCTCTGAGCTTGTCGAGCACCAATCGCAAATGTTTGGCATGATCCTGCTTATTCTTGGAGAAGACCAAGATATCATCGAGATACACCAGGACGAATTCATTGGTATAGGGGTTGAAGATGAAATTCATCATCCGAGAGAACACTGGAGGAGCATTGACAAGGCCGAAAGACACGACAGTATATTCATAAGAACCAAAGCTTGTTCTGAATGCTGTCTTGGGAATATCTTCTTCACGAATGCGAATCTGATGATAACCCATACGAAGGTCAAGCTTCGAGAATACTTTAGCCCCTTTGAGTTGCTCAAATAGCTCATTGATGTTGGGAAGTGGATACTTGTTCTTGATTGTCTTCTTGTTCAATGGACGGTAGTCGACACAAAGTCGGTCCGTGCCATCCTTCTTCTTGAAAAAAGAACACCACAACCCCATGGAGAAGAACTCGGTCTGATCAAACCCAGACGCTCTTGTTCATCGAGCTGTTTCTTCAATTCCTTCAGCTCGTTGGGTCCAAGCTTGTATGGACGCTTGCAAACGGGTTCAGTACCAGGCTCTAGTTCGATAACGAACTCAACTGGCCGATGAGGAGGCATACCCGGAAGCTCTTCTGGAAAGACATCTTGATACTCACAAACGACTGGAATTTGGGAGATGGCATTCAATTCGCCCTTCTCATTGAGAGAGAAAAACCGAATGGTTTCATCACGAGCGGCATAAATAATCACATCCTCAGAAGAGTGTGTCAATTGAATTTCCCTGGCACCACAATCAAGTTGAGCCTTGTGCTTAGAAAGCCAGTCCATCCCGAGAATTAGATCAATATCCGAGTCACCAAGAACAATTGGAGAAGACTGAAATTTATAGTCGCCCATCTTGATGGTAACATTCGGAACCATGGAACTTGCATTCATGCATTTGCCCAGAGAGACAACTGCTAACGGTCTAGGCAATCCTTGGAAATGCAATTCATGCTTGGATGCAAAAGGTCTTGATATGAAAGAAAGCGATGCACCAGTATCAAAAAGAACTTTTGCGGGAATATCATTAACAGGAAGATTACCCATTATCACATCAGTAGATTCCTCCGCTTGAGCTGCATTCATCATGTTCACCTTTGCAAACTTTGGATTATGCTTGACCACTGCATTACTGGAAGATCTGACAGGAGGAGGAGGAGGAAGACGCCTTTGGTTGAAGCACTTGTTAGCATAGTGACCCTTCTGCTGACACTTGTTGCAAGTCACCTCTGAGAGTGGACGGTGATAAGGAGCATTGGACTTTGGAGCTTGATTCTGAGACTTGTTCTGATAGCCAGAGTTGGAAGAGTTGGAAGAACCATGGCCGCCTTTGTTCTTCTGCTGATAAGGCTGACGAAACGGAGGAGGAGGAGGCAACCAGAACTTCTGTTGCTTAGCTGTCACAAGTGAGGAAGAAGAAGACTGAACTGCGTCTCTGACTCTCTTCTTAGAAGCCTCACACTTGAGCTGAGCAGCCTCTTGCTTCAGTGCCATATTGTAGAATTGATCAAACTAAGTAGGCTCAACAAGAACGAGAGCTAACTGCAGATCCTCTTTAAGGCCACCTCTGAAGTGATAGATCATGCTTCTCTCATCAGGAACGTCTTGTTTAGCGAAGCGAGCAAGTTTCTGAAACTGGATGTTGTATTGATACACAGACATGTTGCCTTGCTTGAGATTGCGGAACTCCTCACGCTTGCTCTCAACAACACTTTGTGGAATGTGGTGCGCTTTGAAGTCCCGACAGAAGTCAGTCCAAGTTATCACACGACCTCCTCTGGAATCTTTGTATTGTTGATACCAATCAGCAGCTTGGTCCTTGAGATGGAAAGAAGCGAACTTGACAAAGTCCTCAGGCCTGACATTGCTACATTCAAAATGCTTGTTGATGTCCACGAGCCAATCATCGGCATCCGTGGCCTCGGCACAGTAGCTGAAAGACTTGGGCTGATTTGCGAGAAACTGGTTGAGAGTGGCAAAGTGAAACTGATTGTTGCCTTGACCTTGATTGCCTTGATTGCCTTGCCCTTGAGTACGTTCTTGCAATAGTTGCAGAATCATCTGAGCATTGGCGTTGGTGGCTGCCATGATAGCTTGCCATGCCTCCGGAGGCGGAGGTGGTGGCGGAGGGTTCGCTTGACTCCCTTCATTGCGATCCGGATTTTGACGCGTTGGCGGAGCCATCCTGAAGAGGGTGACATCCGTTAGCATCTTGATAGACAAATAGATAAGTAGAATCAACGGATAGAAATTGCAACATATAGTCTTCACAATAAACATTCGAACGAAGATGAACGAATGAATTCCGTAGTAAGTCATCACACTTCCATAAGTTGAGAAGCCACTTAGAAAAGATATGGAATGAACATATGAATTCGAAGCAACTCGAATACCACAATACAAAATAAAACAAAGTATTGGCTTGCAGAATAAGCCGGGACAAACATATGATAGAGGTTTCGTCCGAAGTTTTCGTGGTGGGGCCCACACGGGCTCAATCGTACAGCACCATCATGTACAAGGCTGTGCACATGACATACGAAGCGTCCCCGAGTCAGCAAAGCCATGGACTCTTTAAGACACTACGAGACCTGTCGTGGAATTGTCACGGCAGATGTCCTTAGTGTCAGGACTTAGTCGCGAGGCCAACGCATCTATGTGGTAGCTTGAGAGGGGTTGAGCGGCATTGAGAGACGCAACACAAGACAAGGATTTAGACAGCTTCGGGCCCCGGGAAACATCATCCGGTAACAACCCTACATGCTGTTTGAGGCTAGGTCTCATTATGATCACGGGAGAGTCGCCGGGAACCGGCTCTCGGTGTCTAGCCCTATCGATTGTTTCTTGTCCCCTCTTGGGGTGCCCCGCCCCTCCTTATATAAGCTGAAGGGGCGGGTTACATGTAGAGTCCAACTCGGACTTAAGATTTAACCTTCCTTTGACGTCTCACCATGGGCTTCTTAACGTCTTGGGCTTCTTACAATCTGGCTTACGATCTGACTTACCATCTGGCTTACGATCTGACTTACCATCTGGCTTACCATCTGGCTTACCATCTGGCTTACCGTCTGGCTTACCATCTGGCTTACCGTCTGGCTTACGATCTGACTTAACATGTGCCGGGTTACATGACTGTGTCTGCCGGGTTACCTGACTGTGTCTGCCGGGTTACATGACTGTGTCTGCCGGGTTACAATGCTCAACTTGTTCCCGCGAGCTTAACCTACTTAACTGTTTCTGCCGGCTTATAGTCTGCCGGGTCATTAATGAAACACCCAATCCTAGCCGGGTTATATCTCCAGCCGGGTCATACTGCGGGGTATATCCCCGACATTAGCCCCCAGTTTAATTTGGATTCATCCATGTTAAACTGATCCCGGCTTAAATCCTGGTCTTGAAATACTCATGTGACCTTCAACCGGCTTAAAGATGAAAAAACTTGCCAGGTTTATAAATAGATGATGCCAAGTCATGATTCTCTCCCTCCTATCCATATTACCTTATCTTTTGGCAAGTAAATCCGGAGTTTAAATACCCGACGACGCTTGGTCGATGGCGATTTATTACACCTCCATTGTAAGCCGGAAATTTTATAACCCGGCGGCTTATAGCCTTTGAGCAAACCAAGAATTGACAACCCCTTTGAGACACCAATTTCAATCTTTGATGATGGGCTTGAACTTAATCATTTATGTAAGTCATAGCCCTGTAAATCCTGCACAGAGTTTAAACAACATATGCCCTAGCGACTTAACGTTAAAAGCCAGGGCGGGTAATCACCCAAATGTAGTCTTATCCTGCACACAAGTAGATCACAAGATCCCTTGGCGGTTTACCGCAGGGCGGGTCATAATATCTCACATATAACCACTATGATATTGAATTTGCACTGCCGGTTTATGTAACCTGTGCAGTAAGGGTGATAACCCAATCTTTAGGAATCAAGACTTCCAAATGTTTGTGATTGTCATATGATGGCGACTTATTAGTCAAACCGGGTTAAATAGCAACCACTCATATACACTTTAGATATGATCAAAAGAGCTTCAAATAAAATCCAAAAACTGTTTGCAAAAAGAGACTTCAAAATTTTTGAGGCTTCTGATTCGAATACGATCAAAAAACCGTCCCAAAGGGGTTAAGCTAAGATTCGAATACGATCATATAGCCCCCAGTGGCTTTGGCGTTGCCGATCAAGAGGGTACTGACAGCTATGTTCTCTTTGGTTCGAATACGACCTATGTTTGAACAGGAAGCCCCCAAATGACCTTGAGAGTTGTTTAACGACGCTGATTCGAATACGATCCACGTCGGTTCCCAAAGGGGGTTGAGCTATGGTTCAAATATGACCAAGAAACTCCCCAATGAGCTCGGCAGTGTGCCGATCAAAAGGGTATCGACAGCTATGTTCTCTTTGGTTCGAATACGACCTATGTTTGAACAGGAAGCCCCCTAGTGATCATGATAAGATAAGCAGTAAGGTGGAATACCCATGTTTGAACCGCGCCTCATGACAGCAAGCTCTTTTTGGCACCCTTTAATCTTTCTGAGAACTCGTACTTGAGCCGGATTTTGAACCGGATTTGAGAGCTTCAAAGCTTTGTGGTAAATAAATTTCCCTTGAACCGGTTTTTAAACCCGATATTTAGAGCTTCAGTGCTTTGTGGGAGAGAGATGTTTCTTGAGCCGGGTTTTTAACCGGAATCCTTTCTTTTTAAGCCGGAAATTTTTCTGACGGCCTTTAAAATTTTCACCAATATAGCGGTAGCCTCCGGGACCGGGTTATTTTTTCCCTCCAATGTCCTGGTGTTCTTGAATTTGCTGAAACTGGCAAGACTTTGCTGAGTCATATCATTGTGTAGCCCCCGAGTCTAAAGATGACTCGAGGAGTTGGCTTGAGACTCCCCATACTCGGCCATAGCATAAGATGTGCATTATTGGCATTGATAACGCGATGTGAATCCACAGAAGGTTGAGGTGACTGCAGCGGGTTGTAAATGATCCTGTATGAGTTGTGTCAGCAACTCGGCCAATGGTCCATCCCAGCTGGCTGTTTTGAAGTTAACCGAACTGTAGTGGTGGTGACTTGCATGTCTGCTCATTGAACCATCCAGTATAGACGGTGGCTGATAATATAGACTGGACCACATGGCGGCGGTCTGCACACGTCCATTGGACAGCTGGGATGAGCGGGTGTGACCCTGATGTGCTGATATAGATTGGCCCGCCAGAACGGCAACTTAGGCGCTCTCTATTGAGCGGCATGGCAAGGACATATAACCACGTTTGCTGCGGATGACTGCCTGCATATAAAAATACACAGACCAAAATAACTGTTCTTTGACAAAAGCAATATGTGCTAGTAAAATAGACTTTAGATGGATATCACCTGATGTTTTTGAATGATAGATGACCCACCGTAGAATGTACACATGTAGTAATGGTAGTACTCCATACTGTTTTTTGGCTGATGTATTACTTGTAGCAGTACCTTGCTAGAACTCCCATACTTTGAACGTGGGATGAAATATCGCACACCGAAAAGCACTGCCCCGGGCAATACATTCCCTTGTATTTATAGTCCTTTCAAGGCTCGTTCTACTGTCAAGCGAGCTTTTGCCAAGGCCTTCTCCAATGGCCCTTTCACACATTCTAGTAGTGTTGTACTGATCTGTTCAAATTCATCTCTATTGATAAAGCCCCACATATCATCCATAAAACACCCAATATTCACCAATGCCTTCGGGCGGGTGCTCAGCCAAGGCAAGACCGTGGCGACTTGGCACTGCTACAGCTGAGGAGGCTCCGGCGACTTGGCAAGGATAAGGTCATAGAAACGGTTCATGTAGGCCACAACAACGACTGATAAATATCCACAGCGGCATGTGAACAGGAAACGTGCAGATGACACAAACTGACGGATCTGATGCCTCAACCGATTCAGCCATCACTTGCAAAATGCCACAAAATCCCTTCTTAAGAAATAAACATGTATTGGGAGAGGCGAATCGACCACCAGTCGACAGAACAAAGATGAGCCGTCCTTGCTTTAGGCGGTGACGATGACAAAAGCAAGGCTGGCAAAGGCAGCTCGGCGGGTCACAGCCACGCAACGGAGGCGAGGCCGACAGAGGCAGAAACCGCGGCGGCGGGGGCTCAGTGTCACGTCGACGGGGGCGGCTTGCAGATGGCGGCCCGAGGTCGAGTGAGGGGGGAAACATGACGCGGTGTGGACAGCGGAGGCGGCGACTGCTGCGGGGGTCCCCGGCGACTCAGAGCGAGGCTGAGGCAGCAACGGCGGAAGGCCAGCGGTACGGCAGAGCCGGCTCGGAGACTGCGGCGGGAGGCTCACGGTGCAGTCAGGCGGAGGTGAGTATGACAGCGGCTCAATTCGAGGGCTGTGCCAGGCAGCTCCTCGGTGACGCAGGGCCGGCGGCTCATCGAAGTTCAACGGCTACTTCAGGGGAGGCGGCTCACGCGCGAGAGGCGAGGCAAACAGAGGCCACGGCAGGGGAAAATCATCTGACGGAAGCAACTCATAGGCATCGGCAAGCAGCGACGGCGGCTCACAGATGGCCAGCGGAGGTGGCACGGGGTCCTGGAGGCAGCGCGGCGGCTCATCGAGGATGGGCGGATCTGGCAACCGGGCCTCTCGCGGGCGACAGGAACGGCGGCTCGAGGCCAGGGCAAAACCGGCCTGGCGCGAGCGGCCGCGAACAGAGAGACGGCGAGCCGGCAGAAAGCATGCCGGAGCCGATCATCGCGGCGGCTCAGTGAGATAGGGGGCCTGTCTCCTTCGACAACAACGGCGAGGCAAGGAGCTAGGGGCATGGCCTCACTGGCGCGTCAGGATACGGCCACAACGGCGATTTGCCGCATAAGTGACCGCGGAAGCGGCTTGTTGGAAACACCAATGTTTCAGCTTCAACTCTGCACTTGCTTCTGAATTTGGACAGTGGCAAATGGTAGAGTGGTGATTTGACAGCACAACAGCTCAAGGTGGCGGTTCCGAAAGGTAGCAGAGGCGGAGCGGCGACTCAAAGCAGACCATGGTGGCTCAGTAGGCGCAGCCGGCGGGTCACGGCAACTTGGAGTGGCGACTCCGATGGGCACCGGTGAGGAGGGTGGTGGCTCAAAGTGGGGGCAGTAACAGGTTACTACTGCGGTGAGGGCAGCGGACGCGGCTCGGACGGCCATGGGGTTGGCGGTTCATCGGCAGCGACCCAACCACGGCAAAGACAGCGGCAACCCGGAGGGGTGAGCCTGGAGGCGAAGGCGGCGGGGCCGGCGCGGGTCGGCCAGTCTGCCGAGCACACGAGAGCCGGTGCTAAGCGGGCGTCATGGCAGTGGGGGCTGCGACGGCGGCTCACCGATGGCCAGCAGACACCGGCCACAGAGATAGTGACATAGTGCCGGCGAGGGGAGGTCGATTCCAGGCACGCAGCTCGAAGGTGACTTGATGCGGAGGCAAAATCGGCAAGGCGCGGTCCACCCGCAGTGGAGACGAACCGGCAGCGGCGACTCATCGAGTAACCCGGAGCGGAGGTCATGCGCGGTGAGGGAGAACCCGGCGGTTTCCGCTCGGGGTCATGCGGGTGCAGCAGCGAGGCGGAGGAATGCGGTCGACGTGGCAGCTTTGGCAGGTGAAGGTAGGCCGCTGCAGGTTGATGAAACGCCCGGAGGCGGAGGCGACTCACAGTCGACATCGACTCGGTGGCGGCTCTGAGGTGCGGCGGAGGCGAGGCAGCTGCTCCAGGCAGATGTGAAGTGGCGAGGTCACAGCGGAAGGCAGGCCGGCGATGACTTGTCCGTCGCATCGGAGTTTGGGCGCCGGTGTCTTGACACGGCCACGAACCGTCTCGTCGTAAAGGGGACGCCGGGCCACACCATGTGCAGTGAAGACGAGGCCGAACAGGGGGCGGCTCTCAGGAAACACCATAGAGGAAAGGCAGAACGGGGCCACCCGACCAGCGCGACTCATCGGTGCGGTTGGAGTGACTCGGAGTGGAGTTGCGCGGCGGCGGTTCATCGGACGGCCCTCCAACGGCGGTTCTCCGCGAGGCAGCTCAGCGCGGCCACGCATGGTGACTTAACACCAAGGCCAGTGACTCAGAGTGGAGTTGCGCGGCGGCGGCTCACCTGTGGCGGATCATAGCTGTGGATGAAGCGGATGCAGTGTCTCGGCACAAAACAGAGCGGGGGTGGCTTGTGCAGGTCGTGGAGACGGCGCTCGAAGCGGCAAAGGCAGTGAGGGCGGCCGGCGGCTCAGCAGTTTAGACGCGGCTCGGAGTGAGGCCGCTCCGACGAGGTCAGCATAAGGCGGCAACAAGACCGGCACCTTGGAGGTGTCCCGGCGCAGGCTTAAGACGCTGAGCAATAGCGGCGCGAGGCTGCGGCGGTTTGAGGGCGATGCCACGGTGGCCTGCAGTGGCGACTTAATGCCGCGCGGGTGCGGCGGCTCACGGTGGCCCGGCAATTTGGAAGCCGGAGCGTGAGGTGAAGACGGCGGCTCATGGTGGCTCGGCAATTTGGAGGCCGGAGCGTGAGGTGAAGACGGCCACTCACGGTTCGTGGCGATTGAGGAAGAGCCGCCGTGGCGAGTCAACGGCGCTGATGCGCGCGGTAGATGAAGTGAACACCGAGGAGGTGAGTTGATGCAAAGCGGGGCGGCCTGATGGCGACTTGTAGGGGAAACGGCCTGACGAAACCTGGTTGCAGAGGGCGGGGCTGGCGATTTAACAGCTCGAACCATGGTCCTAGTCCTTCTCCGGGTCAAGATTGATTTGACCATAACCTTCACATGGAAACAATGATAACGCGCCCGTGACTGCTTCCCTGGCGACTTGCGGATCATAACCCTAATTTTCTCTCGAACCTCAGATAAGTCTCAAATCTGACTGTATTTCTTCAAAAAAGAAAATATATACTCCTTCCGCAATGACTCTTATTCCTCCAAAAAAATTGCAAGCTTCTTGATCCCTGGAGAGATCCCTCCAAGAACTCAACACCACTGTGTGCGAAGCCCCACGGTGGGCGCCAACTGTCGTGGAATTGTCACGGCAGATGTCCTTAGTGTCAGGACTTAGTCGCGAGGCCAACGCATCTATGTGGTAGCTTGAGAGGGGTTGAGCGGAATCGAGAGACGCAACACAAGACAAGGATTTAGACAGCTTCGGGCCCCGGGAAACATCATCCGGTAACAACTCTACATGCTGTTTGAGGCTAGGTCTCATTATGATCACGGGAGAGTCGCCGGGAACCGGCTCTCGGTGTCTAGCCCTATCGATTGTTTCTTGTCCCCTCTTGGGGTGCCCCGCCCCTCCTTATATAAGCTGAAGGGGCGGGTTACATGTAGAGTCCAACTTGGACTTAAGATTTAACCTTCCTTTGACGTCTCACCATGGGCTTCTTAACATCTTGGGCTTCTTACAATCTGGCTTACGATCTGACTTACCATCTGGCTTACGATCTGACTTACCATCTGGCTTACGATCTGACTTACCATCTGGCTTACCATCTGGCTTACCGTCTGGCTTACCATCTGGCTTACCGTCTGGCTTACGATCTGACTTAACATGTGCCGGGTTACATGACTGTGTCTGCCGGGTTACCTGACTGTGTCTGCCGGGTTACATGACTGTGTCTGCCGGGTTACAATGCTCAACTTGTTCCCGCGAGCTTAACCTACTTAACTGTTTCTGCCGGCTTATAGTTTGCCGGGTCATTAATGAAACACCCAATCCTAGCCGGGTTATATCTCCAGCCGGGTCATACTGCGGGGTATATCCCCGACAAGACCACTGTAAAATCAACCGTATACAGGCGGACCACTAGACGTCGAACCCCAATCTCATATCATGCGTCTGTCGGAAAGATATCCTAAGGCTACTTGAATTCCCACTTATAAACTCCCGAAACTTTCTGGTTATGCAATCTGGTGTAGGGGATACAGGGGACACAAAATATATCACCCAAACTAGCAATCCCTAGATCCAGCTGTATCCATCCGTCAACACATAACCAAGAAACCTTCGGAAATCGTTTACCTCAACCTTCGAAAAACATCCGTTATACAAGTTATGGCAATACTCCCGAACTCCCGCCCTAGTACTGGGTGGCGTCGAGGTGATCTCACCAACAACTGCATAAAAGAGATTTCGATGTCGGCGAAACTCAGGTATTCCAGAACTGCAACGATAAAATTGTGACGACAACACCTCGGAGCTCAACTCCCCGGGACACTGCCACAACCCCTAAATGTCAGGAGGCACCAAGAACAATGTTCTCGTCACAAAACCATCGGAACGATTCCAAGATACCCGCGTGATCCTAAAAAAAGTTTTAGTGAAATTTGAGGAGAGAATAGTCAAAACTTCTACGTCAGGAGACCTCACCAGAGCGACGAAGGGACTGAGGAGTAAAAAGAATCCTACTCTCCGATATATATAATCCTAAGACTCAAAACATTCTTTTATTCTAGACTCAACAACGCCAGCGATTCGATCAAGCAGGGGGCTCCTAAGTCGGGGATGGCTCTGATTACCAACTTGTAACGCCCACGATGCGGCTATATCTCCCACGTGTCGAAGCACGACTTAGAGGCATAACCGCATAGTGGTTTTGTCGCAAGAAGGGTCATCTTCACACAATCCCATGTAATGAACAAGAATGGGATAAAGAGTTGGCTTACAATCGCCACTTCACACAATACATAAATATATATCATACATCATCCAAAATACAAACATATAGACCGACTACGGTCAAAATCCAGATGAAAATAAGACAACCCCAAATGCTAGATCCCCGATCGTCCCAACTGGGCTCCACTACTAATCATCAGGAAAATACACATAGTAACGACCACGTTCCTCGTCGAACTTCCACTTGAGATCGACCCCATCATCGGCACTGGCATCGTCGGCACCTGCAACTGTTTTGGTAGAATCTGTGAGTCACGAGGACTCAGCAATCTCACACCCGCGAGATCAAGACTATTTAAGCTTATAGGAAAGGATGGTGTAATGAGGTGGAGCTGCAGCGGCAATAAGCATAATGGTGGCTAACATACGCAAGAGAGAGCGAGAAGAGAAGCAACGGAGCGGTCGTCATCTAGCAATGACCAAGAAGTGATCCTGAACACCTACTTACGTCATACATAACACAGACCGTGTTCACTTCCCGGACTCCGCCGAGAAGAGACCATCACGGCTACACACGCAGTTGATGTATTTTAATTGGGGTCAAGTGACAAGTTCTCTACAACCGGACATTAACAAATTCCCATCTGCCTCATAACCGCGGGCACGACTTTCAAAAGATAATACCCTGCAGGGGTGTCCCAACTTAGCCCATCATAAGCTCTCACGGTCAACGAAGGATAAACCTTCTCCCAGAAAGACCCGATCAGTCTCGGAATCCCGGTTTACAAGACATCTCGACAATGGTAAAACAAGACCAGCAAAGCCGCCCGAATGTGCCGACAAATCCCGATAGGAGCTGCACATATCTCGTTCTCAGGGCACACCGGATTGTCCAAGCTTCCGATAGGCCAGACCAGAGTTGCCCCTGGTGGCCACCGGCGACTGACAGTTTGGACCAATACTCAGAGGAGCACTGGCCCGGGGGTTTAAAATAAAGATGACCCTCGGGCTCTAGAAAACCCGGGGGAAAAAGGTATAGGTCGCAAATGGTAAAACCAAGGTTGGGCCTTGCTGGAGGAGTTTTATTCAAGGCGAACTGTCAAGGGGGTCCCATAAATCACCCGACCGCGTAAGGAACGCAAACTCAAGGAACATAATCCCGGTATATCAGAAACTAGGGCGGCAAGAGTGGAACAAAACACCAGGCATAAGGCCGAGCCTTCCATCCTTTACCAAAATATATAGATGCATTAATTAAATAAGAGATATTGTGATATCCCAACATATCCATGTTCCAACATGGAACAACTTCAACTTCACCTGCAACTAGCAACGTTATAAGAGGGGCTGAGCAAAAGCGGTAACTTAGCCAAACAACAGTTTGCTAGGAAAGGATGGTTAGAGGCTGACATGGCAAAATGGGAGACATGATATAGCAAGTGATAGGTAGCGGAGCATGGAAATAGAGCGAACAACTAGTGTTGAGGATATAGACCTTAGAGTCACCCGCCAGGAGGGGCCGGGTTACTCATATGGTCATTACCAGAAGCCCGGTGCCAAGCTTAAAGACGGTGGGCCAAAGATGGGCTTAAGACCCGGATATGGCTTAAGGCCCGTAGTTGGAATCATTATTATGGTAGAACTTGTAGTGTAAGGCAAGAATAGTTGAGAGTCCGAGTCGGACACTCTTATGAGCCGGCCGGGACTCTGAGAGCTGCTGGGTGTCAGCCTCCCTATATAAAGGGACGACCCGGCAGCGGTTTAGGGACAAGAACAATCTCATCGAGAGCCGGGCATAGCAGTTTAGCTCCCTGGTGATCGTAACCCTAATCAATATCACCTCAAACTGGACGTAGACTTTTACCTTCACCGTAAGGGGCCGAACCAGTATAAACCCTCGTGTTCCTTGTCCCGCATTAACCCCTTCAAGCTTCCTAGCTGCGATGGCTCCACGACTAAGTCCTAGCTCGAGGACATCTGTCGTGACAATTCCACGACAGTTGGCGCCCACCTTGGGGCCAGCGCACGGTGGATTTGAGTTCTTGAAGGGCAGCTTCGAAGGGCTCAAGGGATATGCGGTGGGCCGGATGACCAAGAGTCGTCGCGGCAAGCTCTACATCGACGATGCAAACTGGGGCCCCGACGCCGGCTCAATTGAGTACGGGTACCGGGTCTCCTTCGGCGGAATTCATGTTTTCATTGGCAAGATTGGTGAGCCGGGCCCTGAGCCGGATCTCTGCGCCGATCTCGTCGAGAGGGCTCAGCGTGCACGACCCGCCTGGGCCCGGCCTGCCTTAAGGCGCGCGTTTGTGGGATGTATCCATGGAGGGCCCTCTGATCTATCTGGGGCTGGTGATGAGGCGGCCGCTGGCTTTGACGGCGAGTCGGCCACCGATGAGTCAAACTCGTTGTATCAACTTCAAGATGGCAGGCTCATGGGTTGTTCCGATGGTGACAGTATTCCGGACCCGTTTGAGCCGCCAAGTCAGGTTGGAGTCTTTATGGCTGGCGCGCAGCCTGTTCAGAACCCCGCTGCCGGAGCGGGAAACCCGGTGCCTTCTCCGGCTCAGGTACTGATGGATCTCACAGACAAGATGACGGCCCTATTAACCGCCACGGTTGACCCGGCGAATCAAGCTCAGCATGATGCGGAGGTGGCACAGTTAAAATTGGATCTAGTTAAAGCTAAGGAGGAGCTTGCAGCGGAAGGGATCAGGATGGCTGTAGAGAGGGCGGCTCTCGATGCCCAAACTCAGCTGATCCAAGCGCAGTCCTTCCAACTCACGATGGATCAGAACGCGTCCAATGAGGTCATGAGAAGGAGGCATCAAAAGACCCAATCTCGACTCCCTCCGGTTTACGATCCATGCAACCTTTTCAACACGCCAAGTGCAGGGTCTAGTAACCCGCCAGGGGTCATAGTGCCCGGGTCTGGAGCCCCTATTCAGCCACGAGTAATGGGGCCTCCCCAGGTGCCCCCTGCCCCGCCTCAGTACGTGCCAATACCCCCGGGTCATTAAAATAACCCGCTGGAGAACATGGTCGCTGCGGCAGCACGGCTGGCGGCTCTCCCAGTTGACGACGACTCTCCGACGGCTATTGAAACCCGCCGGGTCAGGGAACTCCTTCAGACAGCTCTGGCGCAGCAAGAGGCGTACTCCCACAGCCGGGACAGGATCCACTCGACCCCTCGTCCAGGCCAGAGCCTGAGTTACAGCCGGCACATGGTCTCAGCAACCGGCTCAAGTAACGTCCGACGCCATTACCCGCCCCCTGGCCACGGCCCGGCTCATAATGGAGCCTTTCACGCAGCAGACCAGGACAGAGCGCGGCAAGAGGCGGAGCAAGTGCCTCAATTGACGGCTTACCAGACCCCCCCGGCTTATCCGACGACTTCCGTCGACGTGGGCATCCCTACCAGGACCGGGGGTGTCCCTTGTTTAGTGCCAGCTATCCGTAATGAACGTCTACCTAAGGACTTCAAGGGCCCTAGGAAGGTGCCTAATTACACAGCTGACTTACAACCCGCAGCCTGGATCGAGAGTTACGAGATGGCCATGGAACTACTGGAGGTCAGTGAGGCGGCAATGGCCAAGTACTTCACCATGATGTTGGATGGGACTGCCCGCACTTGGTTGAAAGGGCTACCACTGAACTCCATCGGGTCTTGGGCTGAGCTGAAAGCCTGGCTCATCCAAAACTTCAAGGATACCTGCAGGCAGTCGATGTCAATTGTGGATTTGACTAACTGTAAGCAGCAGGGGGGTGAATCCACGACGCATTGGGTTCGCCGGGTCAAGGAGATCATACATTCGTCAGATAAGATGGATGCCGGCTCTGCAGTCTTAATGCTGGAACAGAATTGTCGTTTCGTGCCCCTGAAGATGAAACTCGGGCGGCTTAAGCGCGACTGCAGTGATATGGGTACACTAATGGCGGCTCTTGTTAAGTACGCCGATTCTGATGGTACCAAGGATCCCCCTTCAGATGATGAAAGGGCAGGGAAGGGAAAGAAGAACGGCAACGGCAAGGGTCTTCAGCATAACCCGGGGAACCAAGGAGGAGGCAAGCGCAAGGCCGACGGCAGCCTAGAGTTTGTGGCCAACGCCAGCTCACAAGGGAATAACCAGCGACGTAAGGGGAGGCCCCCTCCCCGAGGCGGCGGGTCAGGTCCGACGCTGGAGCAGCTGTTGAATGAGCCTTGTCCAAGGCATGGTTCTAGAGAGAAGCCAGGGACTCATCTGTGGAAGGATTGTGCAATCATGAAGGCCTTTAAGAATTACAATGGCCCGGGCGGCGGCTCAGGCGCCGGCGGCTTTCATGGCCCGGGCGGCGGCTCAAATTCCGGTCCTCAGAACGGTCAAGGGGGCTTTAATCAACAGTCTGGCCAGGGTCATCAACAGTAGCAGGGGGGTTATCAGACCAATCCAAAGCAGCTTAGCGGTGGACAGTATCATGTGTTTACCACTAGTTTGTGCAAGCGAGATCAGAAGCTTCACAAGAGGGCTGTGAATGCTGTTGAGCCGGCGGTTCCACGCTACTTGCGGTGGTCTGAGCAGCCTATAGTGTGGAGCAGGGAGGATCACCCTCCACGGGTGGATAATTCGGGTCACTTGGCCCTGGTGGTGGCTCCTCAGGTGGGAGGATATAAGTTCACTAAGGTGCTCATGGATGGAGGCAGCAGCATCAACATCCTCTATTATGAGACATTCCGTCGTATGGGGTTGATTGATAAGAACCTCAGCCAGTCCAACACTATTTTCCACGGGGTGGTACCTGGTAAGTCGGCTTATCCAGTCGGCAAGATTGAGTTGGAAGTGGCCTTTGGAGATGAGAACAACTACAGGGTGGAGAAATTGACCATTGAGGTGGTCAAGATAAGAAGTCCATACCATGCTATATTTGGACGGCCGGCTTACGCCAAGTTCATGGCACGGCTGTGTTATGTATACTTACAGCTCAAGATGCCGGGTCATAATGGGACCATTACGGTTCACGGCAGCCGGAAAGTGGCTCTGGAGTGTGAGGAAGGCGATGCAGCTTATGCAGAATCTGTTTGTGCAACAGAGGAGTTGAAGTTTTACAAAGACAACGTTGACCCAACAGATATGACCTCTCTGAAGAAGCCGACTACGGAGAATGAGCCGGCGATGAAATTTAAGTCAGCTGATGAGACTAAACTTGTTGATTTCGTTCCAGGAGACTCATCTCAGCAATTTAGCATCAGTGCCAATCTGGATCCAAAATAGGAAGGCGCGCTCATCGAGTTCATCCGTGAGAATAGGGACATCTTCGCATGGAAACCTTCTGACATGCCAGGTGTACCTAGAGAGCTCGCTGAGCACACTCTCAATGTTGATCCGAAATTTAAGCCGGTCAGGCAGTTCCTTCGGCGGTTTAATGAAGAGAGGCGGAAAGCTATTGGTGAAGAGGTGGCCCGGCTCTTGGCGGCCGGGTTTATTGTTGAAGTCTTTCACCCAGAGTGGTTGGCTAACCCGGTGCTCGTACTCAAGAAGAACGGCACCTGGCGGATGTGTGTGGACTACACGGACTTAAACAAGGCGTGTCCGGCTGATCCTTTTGCCCTCCCCCGTATTGATCAAATCATTGATGCTACGGCAGGTTGTGCACGCTTAAGTTTCTTGGATGCTTATTCTGGATATCATCAGATTAAGATGGCAGTTCAGGACCAGGAGAAGACGGCGTTCATCACTCCCTTTGGAGCCTTCTGCTATGTGTCTATGCCCTTTGGACTCAAGTGTGCACAGGCGACTTACCAGCGTTGTGTACAGAACTGTCTTCATAAACAGATTGGGCGCAATGTTCACGCCTATGTGGACGATATTGTGGTTAAGTCCATAAAAGAGGAAACCCTGATAGATGATTTAAGGGAGACCTTTGATAACCTCCGAATCTACAAGATGATGCTTAACCCGGCCAAGTGTGTTTTTGGTGTTCCTGCAGGCAAACTCTTGGGTTTTTTGGTTTCTGACAGAGGCATTGAAGCTAACCCGGAGAAGATCAAGGCCATCACCTCCCTGGCTAAGCCGGCGTGTATAAATGACGTTCAGCGCTTGGCAGGTCGCATTGCTGCTTTAAGCCGGTTTATAAGCCGTTTGGGTGAGAAAGCCATGCCATTATATCAGTTGATGAAGAAAATTGATAACTTTGTCTGGAATGATGCGGCTAATACTGCCTTTGAGGATTTGAAAAAGCAGCTGGCAGAGCCCCCAGTCCTTGCTGCTCCGGTTGATAAGGAGCCCTTGTTACTGTACATGGCGGCGAACACACGAGCCGTCAGTGTGGCTATGGTGGTGGAGCGCAAGGAGGAGGGCAAGGAGCATCCGGTTCAGCGGCCGGTTTATTATGTCAGCGAAGTGCTCATTGAGTCCAAGCAGCGATATCCGCATTGGCAGAAGCTTGTTTATGGTGTGTTCATGGCAAGCCGGAAACTCAAGCATTATTTTCAGGGTCATCCCATCACTGTGGTCAGTTCTGCCCCTCTTGGTGATATCATTCAAAACAGGGAGGCCACAGGGAGAGTAGCTAAGTGGGCTATAGAGCTCGGACCTCATGGTCTCAAGTACGTGCCACGCACTGCTGTTAAATCTCAAGCCTTGGTGGATTTCATCAATGACTGGACAGAGTCACAAGTGCCCGAGCAGAAGCCGGATAACACATATTGGACTATCCACTTCGATGGGTCCAGGCAGTTGGAGGGCTCGGGGGCTGGAGTCGTGTTGGCTTCCCCTAAAGGTGACAAGTTCCATTATGTGCTACAGTTGCTGTTTCCTTGCACTAACAACGCGGCTGAGTACGAGGCCTTGCTCCATGGTCTTCGGATGGCTAAGGAGATGAGCTTAAGCCGGGTAAGGTGCTTCGGCGACTCAGACTTGGTGGCTCAACAAGTATCAGGAAAGTGGGATTCCAAGGACCCTCTCATGGCGGCTTATCGCCGCGAGGTTGATGCCATTGCTGGGCACTTTCAGGGTTATCAAGTGGAACACATCGATCGCAGGAAGAACGAGGCAACGGATGCTTTAAGCCGGCTGGGCTCTCAGCGAAAACCGATGCCGCCCAACACTTTCCTGGACGTCCTGTATAGCCCTTCTGTTAAGTTACCTACAGAGGAAGACTTGGCTGTCCCTGACCCGGAGGCCCGACTGGTGGTGGCTCTTCATATCATACCAGACTGGACAATGCCATATCTGGCTTACATGACCTGGGGCGAGTTGCCTGAGGACGAAACTTTGGCCAGGCAAATAACCCGGCGGGCTAAGTCAATGATTGTTATCAACGGAGAGTTGCATCACCGCAGTGTTACGGGAGCATTTCAGCGTTGTGTTTCCCCTGAGGAAGGTCAAGAAATCTTGCGTGAGATCCATGAAGGGGATTGTGGCCATCATGCCGGCTCAAAGTCTCTTGTGGCTAAGGCTTTTCGTCATGGTTTTTATTGGTTGACGGCTCATGCTGATGCGGAGGACTTGGTCAGTAAGTGTGATGGTTGCCAGAGGTTCTCACGACGGGCTCACGTGCCGGCTCAAGAGTTGAGGATGATCCTAATCACTTGGCCCTTTGCGGTCTGGGGGCTTGATATGGTTGGGCGTTTTAAGAGGTCCAAAGATAAGAAGACCCACCTCTTGGTGGCAGTTGACAAATTCACAAAGTGGGTGGAAGCTGAGCCAGTTAACAAGTGCGATGCAGCCACGGCGGTTCAATTTATGGAAAAGGTGATTTTCCGCTTTGGTTTTCCGCACAGCATTATAACTGACAATGGCACCAATCTCTCCAAAGGCGCCATGGAAGAGTTTTGTCAACGAGAGCATATCCGACTTGATGTTTCCTCAGTGGCTCATCCTCAATCCAATGGTCAAGCTGAGAGAGCTAATCAGGAGATTCTGAAGGGCATCAAGCCCCGGCTTTTGGTCCCTTTGCAACGGACGCCGGGTTGTTGGGTGGAGGAGTTGCCCTCCGTGTTATGGAGCATCAACACTACTCCTAATAGGTCTACAGGTTTTACGCCTTTCTTCATGGTTTATGGAGCAGAAGCAGTCCTCCCAAGTGACATCCGTCATGACTCACCTCGCGTGGCGGCTTACGTTGAGGCGGATAATGAACAGGCGCGCCAAGATGCTCTGGACTTGTTGGACGAACAGCGTGATGTGGCAGCAGCCCGTTCAGCGATTTACCAACAAGACCTGCGCCGTTATCATAGCCGCCGGGTTAAATCCCGGGTCTTCCAAGAAGGCGATCTCGTGCTCCGGCTCATCCAGGATCAAACAGATGCACACAAGTTATCCCCGCCTTGGGAAGGGCCCTTTGTGGTCAGCAAGAACTTGCACAACGGGTCATATTACCTCATTGACATTCGGGAGCACAAAGATTCACGTAAGTCGGAGGAAGAGACCCGTCGGCCGTGGAACATAGCTCAGCTTCGGCCTTACTACACTTGAGCCACCGGCTCTCGTGGTGTACATATTTCTCTCAGCCATGTATATATTATGATAAGCAATAAAGCAGGACCTCTATCCTTTTTTTCTCCTCCACATATGCACGTATTGTTTTCATTGCAAGATTACATGATGACTTAAAGGAGGATCCGGCTTATGATCGTATTCGAATCTAGCCGTAAGCAATAAGGTCACTTGGGGGCTTCCTGTTCAAACATGGGTCGTATTCGAACCAAAGAGAACATAGCTGTCGATACCCATTTGATTGGCAAAGTGCTGAGCTCATTGGGAGGTTACCTTTGGTCATATTTGAATCATAGTTTAACCCCTCTGAGAACCGACGTGGATCGTATTCGAATCAGCGTCGTTAAACAATTCTTAAAATCACTTGGGGGCTTCCTGTTCAAACATGGGTCGTATTCGAACCAAAGAGAACATAGCTGTTGGTACCCTCTTGATTGGCATCGCCACACCCACTGGGGGCTATATGATCGTATCCGAATCTTAGCTTAACCCCTTTGGGCCGGGTCTCTGGTCCTATTCGAACCGAAAGCCCCTAAGTTCTTCCGCTTTATCACAAGTTTTCTCTGATTATGTCAAGGTGTGTACAGCCGGGTCTCACTTTGCTGGCTTAACTTTGGTTTACAGTATTGCTGAACGCAATGGGTGTTATAAGGCAGGTAAACCGGAGTTGTAGTACCAACCTTTTTATCTGGGTTATTTAAATCGGAAGTATGCTTGCAGGCCGTTAAGTATGTTCTTACGGCTATATTCAGGATATCATTGGAGATAAGTCCTTTTTGATTCATATTCCGGGTTATCTAAAACTTATGATTCTCAGGGCGGTAAGCCGCCTCAAGATTTGTGATTTGCCTTTCTATGCAGGATAATTAAAGGCACCTCTTTTGAGGTTAAGAAAAACAAAGGATTAATTATGACCCGGAGAAACATCAAAGAGATAACTTCAAAAGACTTCAGCATTTAATACGTGCACGATGGCACGGCAGAGATAAACTGTTGCACCTACTCTATTACAAAACTCATCAAGTCTAAAAGGGTGGAGCATTGTTTGGTAAACCGGTTGCGGAAGTTAAGACGCTTGCTGGGTGGAAGTCTCCGGCTCATCTCTTCCTTCTCCTCCGGTTGATCCCAAGACCTGGAAGGTTGATGACTTCCAGTCGATGCCGCTGAGAGCTTCGAACTGGGCTTCCTCGTCAATTAACCCGGAAGGGTCGATCTCCGGGGCGAAAGTGTGCTGACGAGCCGGCGGGATCAAGTTGAGAGCTTCATAGCGAGGGGTCAGGATCCTCTGATTCTCCGCATTGTAACCCGGCTGGTACTTGGTCAGATCTGTATCGTTGCCGATAAGAGTAGCCACCAGGCGTACGGCCTTCACGCAAGCTGCGAAGTCCTTCTGATCGAAAGCGGAGCCGTCTTCCTTCAGGCTTGGATAGCCAAGGGCGATGTCCGCCGGGTCTAACTCTGGCAGGAATGCCTTGGCCCGGCTCAGCGCGGCGATTGCTCCAGCTCTTGCAGAGGCCCGTCGCAGCTCTTGAATCCGTTGAGGCAGTACAGCGAGCCGGCGAAGGACTTCTGCCAAGTGAGTCGGCACCTCGTTGGATAAGGCCACCACAGCTAAGGCACGCTGTGACCCGGTGTAGAGCTGCTCCACCAGGGTATACACGGCCTTCAGCTTGGTGACCACACTCTAGTTGAGGTTGGCACTTCTGGGACCTGTTTAACAGAATCAGATAAGCCGCCGACAAGGATGAAATTATGAGATATACACATTCTAAAACTTGATGAAAGCCGGCGAGACGGCTTACCGAAGATTGCGGCCACCATTTGGGACACTTGGCGCCTTAGGCCGGAGAGCTCAGCGGTCTTCTCGGAGAGAGTCTTCTCCGCCTGTTCAGCCCGGGTCACCAATGCGGCCTTTTCTTCGGCCCATGCCTTCCGCTCAGCGTTGAACTCCGTCTTCAGCTTCTCTTGCGCGGCGATGCTGGACACGAACTTGGCGTTTGCCTTCCGGGTCTCCATTTCTTGCATCTTCAGCCGGCTCGTGAGATCAGCAAGGTCAGTCTCCAGCTTCTTACCAGCAGCCTGTATAAGTTTCCGGGTTATGTCATGAACAATTACTCTACAAATTTAAAGTCCCAAGCGTTTTCCAAGCAAAGACACTTGGCATTTGGGGGCTAATGCATATTGAACGTTTTCTATCTACATATTGCCGGTTCAAATGGAGTAAGCCGGAACCTAAGTCTACAACGTACTCAGTCATAAGTCGTCGACTTGGGGGCTAGCATGGTACAGGTAACTAAGCAGTAAATAAGAGGACAAAAGAGTAAATAAGAGGACAAAAGGATGTTACCTCAGATTTCTGCTGGATTTGGGTCACCATGGCAACCTCGGCGTCCCGACTCTTGTGCACTTGGCTGATGTAGCCAGAGACGAGCTCTCCAATGCTCAAGTTGGTGTAGTCGGAGAGGTCCAGGTTCACCCGGTGGGGCTGCAGCAACTCCCCCTTAGCGGAGCACTTGGCCAGCACGGTAGGTCTCCCCGGTTCAACGAACTCCGTCCGGGTGATTACCACGTCCGGGTCATTTGTTGGTTGGGCCGAGCCGGAGGCCTCCGGGTCGGCAGAAGCTTCTGCAGGCGCCGTGTCCATTGGAGTGCTGGCTTCGGGGGCGGAGGCAGCTGGCGGGTCTTGGACCGTCACCTCCGGCTCAGGCAAATCCGGCACTCCGGCCGACTTGGTTTTCTTCACCCTCTTGGTGAGCTTTGCCTGGGCACTGAAAGAACAACAAAGGTTAGTACAAAAAATATGAGTAACGATCAGAACAACATGAGATGATTATCGTTACCCGGGCGCGGTCTTGAAAGCCGGCAGATTCGACTGCATAGAGTCGCCAGAAGAAGGGGAAGTCTCTTGATAATTTGAGTCAGAAGAATTAAGCGGTTGGCGTATAACACCCGCAAAAGGATGAAAAGGGTATAATTTTGCGATCACCTCGGTCCGGCGTTTCCTTGATGCATCAGGTAACCCGGAGGAGAGGTCAGTGTCCTTGCTAGTCCGGGTGTGCCGCCGGCTCTCATGAACCTGTCGCTTCAAAATAAATTGAGGATCTTGGTAAGCTAAAGGATGGGAAAAGCTTACTTTCCGGGTTACTCTTCGGGTTTTCAGCCTTGGCAAGGGCTCCGAGTCGGAGGAAAGTATTGTTACCTCTTCAACCACCGGGTTACTGGCTCCGGTGTCCTCCTGTTGATAAACAGCATTGATAAGGCGGACAGAAATAAACGACAAGTATAACAAGAGCTTACAGGTTTAGGAATTACCTCAGACTCAGAGTTGTCACTTAGCTGCAACAGCTCCGAAGCAGTGGGCCTACTTCCCTTCTTATGGGGAGCGGCTTTCTTGGCGGCTTTCTTCACCTTTCTGGCCTTCTTGGCCGCCTCATGGTCATATTTGACCCGCCAGAACTTGTCGTCAGCCTGAAAAATACAATGATGATTTCTTCAAACGATTCAGATGAAGGTTATATACAGAAGAAGATAGGATAATCAGATTGGCGGCTTACCGCTGGGGCTAGGTTGGTCTTGCAGAAGGGGGCTAACCCGGTCCTTCCACAGTCTGCCAGGCTCTCGTTCAAGAGATCCTTGGTCATCTCCTCTGCAACGTCTTCAGGAAGATCACTGCGGCTGTGTCTCTGAGGGTCGTCTTTTCGGCCCGTGTACTCACACATTAAGCCGGGGCGGCGGCTCAATGGGATCACCCGCCATGAGATCCAGACCCGGACCAGATCGATTCCATTTAGACCATTGCCTAGGAGAGCCTTGATCTTGTTGATGGTGGGGAGCAGAGGCTGGCGCTCCGTCAGAGTCAGTTTGTCTGACAATGGGTGTGTTGACTCCAGACGTGATGGGCGAAAGCCGGGCAGCGGACTTTCATCAGCCGGTGACGTATCTTGGCAATAGAACCAAGTCATGTTCAGTCCTTTGGGTGGCTCGGCGGTTCGGCATAAGGGAAAAGACAGTCTCTTCGCCGCCGAATGGAGATGCCACCTAGCTCTAGACTTGGTCCATTGGCGCACTCATTCTGACGGTTTAAGTAAAAAAGCTCTCTGAAGAGCAGCAGACTAGGTTCTTCTCCAAGATAAACCTTGCAGAAGACTTGGAAATTGCAGATGTTGGAGACTGAGTTGGGTCCTATGTCTTGAGGCCGCAAGTCGAAGAAGTTCAGAACGTCTCTGAAAAACTTTGAACCGGGCGGTGCGAAGCCTCGGCTCATGTGATCCGCAAAAATCACTACCTCCCCGTCCTTTGGCTGTGGTCTCTCTTCTGACGGGTCAGGGGCACGGTAGGACATGACATCCTTCTTGGGCAGATATCCGGCCTTAACAAAATCTGCTAGGGTCTCATTGGTGACATTGGACCTCATCCAGTTGCAAGTAATGGGAGCTTTGGGAGGCATGGTGAAAGTCGGCAGTCTATGATAAAAGGAAAAACGTCCGGGTTAACTATGAGCCGGAAGCAATCTACAGTTCAATATCAAGGTGGCGGCTTATAAGGGGACTAATGGTATACACTTAAGTGCATCGGGCTATATAAGCCGCCGAGGGATTGAGAGTAATTTGATTGTCTACAGGCTTTATCACAGCTAAGCCAGAAATTTTATGGCGCACGGTTTTCTTTAAGCCGGAAGGTTCTACGGCGCGTGGTTTCTTTAAACCAGAACTGTGAACCGCCGAGATTCAATGATTGCAATTTTTACTAAGTGTGGTAAAACAGGTTTCACACATCGCAGTAAAAATTTCGGATCAAAATGGTCGGGTAAAAGAAAAAATTTCTAGACCTAGAAACAGACGCGAGGAGGCTCTTGAGCTCGAACAAGGTTCTTATGCAGTAAAACAGAGGGTTGTTTGCATGTGAATGGGTATTAAACATCTACCGCAGTGAGTTTGTACAGGGCTAAGATCAAAAAGGGGCAGTAAGAAAGAAAACTACCGGAGTTTGTGGCAATGGCGACGAACACGAAGAATGCGGATGAACTCTACGGCAGATCTACTCTACAGGACAAGCAGGACTTACAGGAGCTGGAGAGTCGTGGAGGTCGGCGCGTTTCTCTGGTCAGATCAGGGTGATGCAGCGGCCTGAGCTGGTGACGACGAGAAGACCCGCGGCGACGACGGCGGCGGAGCTCGAACAGCACGGGACAGTGAGAGGAAGGAGACGACAGAGGAAGGAGAGTGAGAAGGGGCCGTCGGGCCGGCCTATTTATAAGGCAAACTCATAAAGCGAGCGCGAGAATCAAGGAGACCACGGCGTGGTTATCTCCCCACGAAACGCCTCGATTTTCGGGATGACAGTAAATGTAAAGATCCGTTGCGAATCTGGCGGAGTAAAAAACGGGCTTAATGGAAGATGATGTCACGGCGGATTATCCGGAGTCCAGAGGATGACGTCACGCCGGGTTATGGCCTTCACACAATTGTAAGCCGGAGTTTTTCTATCGAAGGAATGGAAGATTGACATGAGCCGGCTCAAATCAATCTGGGGCCTAATGTTGAGGATATAGACCTTAGAGTCACCCGCCAGGAGGGGCCGGGTTACTCATATGGTCATTACCAGAAGCCCGGCGCCAAGCTTAAAGACGGTGGGCCAAAGATGGGCTTAAGACCCGGATATGGCTTAAGGCCCGTAGTTGGAATCATTATTATGGTAGAACTTGTAGTGTAAGGCAAGAATAGTTGAGAGTCCGAGTCGGACACTCTTATGAGCCGGCCGGGACTCTGAGAGCTGCTGGGTGTCAGCCTCCCTATATAAAGGGACGACCCGGCAGCGGTTTAGGGACAAGAACAATCTCATCGAGAGCCGGGCATAGCAGTTTAGCTCCCTGGTGATCGTAACCCTAATCAATATCACCTCAAACTGGACGTAGGCTTTTACCTTCACCGTAAGGGGCCGAACCAGTATAAACCCTCGTGTTCCTTGTCCCGCATTAACCCTTTCAAGCTTCCTAGCTGCGATGGCTCCACGACTAAGTCCTAGCTCGAGGACATCTGCCGTGACAATTCCACGACAACTAGCAAAGCAAAGATAGAAGTGATATCGAGGGGTGGTCAACTTGCCTGCAAGGTTCTCAGAGTTGTCGAAAGCTTGATCCTCGTAAGCGTACTCAACAGGTTCCTCATTCACGAACTCGTCTCCCGGCTCTACCCAAGACAAGAACACAAACAAACGGAACCACAATCAATAACGAGAAATGCACAAGCAACATGATGCAAAACATGTATGATATGTAAGATATGATATGCGATGCATATGCGTGCTCCGGAAGGGAAATGATGAACATGGAAGTAACTTGGCAAACCAAGCATGCCACTGGAAAGATGAGATGATTTCGGTCGAAGTCGATATAAAGATCACCGGAATCGGATGCACGGTTTGCAATTGGCAAGCAAAACAAGAATGACACGAATCTGCGATTAACAGCAAGATAGCACTTAAAATGCAACAAGTAACAATGCTACAGCACCCCAACATAGCAACAAAGCACATGGAAGTAATATACAGGAGATGCTTGACAAAAGATGAACACTGAGCTACGGCTAGATCACAACATATCAAGCTCAAACAAGCATGGCAAAGATACAAAAGATAACAGGATCACAGACTTGGAGAAAAACTGGACATGGCAGTAAACAGCATCAGGTAGCAATGTTCAGAGCACGAAATCAACATGCTACAGGAACTTAACATAGCAAAACAAGGCATTTAAGTATTCTACTAAATGCACATGACAAAAGTCCCTTACTGACCATAAGCCAAAAAATACCAGAAGATATGATGGCAAGCATGTAAACATAGCAAGTTTCGTTATCAGGTTTCAGACTTGGAAGAAAACAGAGCATGGCAGAAATAATAATATGTAGGCCCCTTTGTGAGCATGATGCACTCACTACAGAGCAATGCACTACAAACCAAGCACACCTACAGCAATATGGCATGTTTATGAAGCTATCCATGGCAAGAACAATTGCATAGAATGTATGGATCAACTACAATAAGCTTGGCAAAAGTGAATATCATGTTAAGAATCTGCCAGAAATATTTTATAGCAAAAGTAGAGCAAGATTGAGTCATGCTATGGCACTCCATAATTGCAAACAATTGCAGTAATGGATAAATTACAACTATATCTACAAAACATCCTTACTGAACATCTCCAAAATATGCATGAATCTCTCTGTAGCATCAAGTTTACATGGTAACAAAATAACAGCAGACAAGAACTTAGAGAAATCACTAAGTCCCTGAAATCAGAAATATTACGGGGCCTACTTTGCATGCTTGTGCTAGTCACCACAGAGATCACAAAAATACATGGACTACACCACTGGAAAGATGGCATGGTATACTTCAAAATACATGCAGAGCTCATGCTCATAAGATGCACAGATTAAATGATACAAAAAATGACAAATCTCCAAGTTCTGTCAAGAACCAGAGAATAACAGCAACTAGCCCTCTTCCAACAGAGCTTTGGGCATCAAGATGACCTATAATGAACATGGTGCAATTGAACAAAATGAAGAGCATCACGAGGCGAACAATTTGACATATTATACGTACGAATCGGAGCTACATGCAAGGAGTTATGGCATCACGAACAAGTGCACATGCTGTAGATTTCCAACACTTAGAAAAAATAGAGGGGGGCTCGGGTCAACGCTCACAGAGGGATCCAGATCGAGATCCGATCGGGGAAGACGGCTCGAGCTCGGCTCCGGCCTCGACGGAGGACTCCGGCGACGGGAGGGAAGGAGGAGGCTGCGGCGAGGGGGGCCGGAGGGAGGAGAAGGCGGCGGCACCGGCGGGCGGCGGCGCCGGCGGGCGTCGGGGCGCGAGTA